>NW_027423551.1:5000-30000 GCF_048934315.1 Petromyzon marinus
GGTGGTGGTGGTGATGGTGGTGGTGATGGTGGTGGTGATGGTGGTGATGGTGGTGGTGATGGTGGTGATGGTGGTGGTGATGGTGATGGTGGTGGTGATGGTGGTGATGGTGGTGGTGGAGGTGGTGGTGATGGTGATGGTGGTGGTGGTGGTGGTGGTGGTGATAGGGTGGTGGTGATGGTGGTGGTGGTGGTGATGGTGGTGATGGTGGTGGTGGTGATGGTGGTGGTGATGGTGGTGATGGTGGTGGTGGTGATGGTGGTGATGGTGGTGGTGGTGATGGTGGTGGTGGTGGTGATGGTGGTGGTGGTGGTGATGGTGGTGGTGGTGATGGTGGTGATGGTGGTGGTGGTGATGATGTTGGTGGTGATGGTGGTGGTGATGGTGGTGATGGTGGTGGTGATGGTGATGGTTATGGTGGTGATGGTGGTGGTGATGGTGATGGTGGTGATGGTGATGGTGGTGATAGTGGCGATGGTGGTGGTGGTGATGGTGGTGGTGATGGTGGTGATGGTGGTGATGGTGGTGATGGTGGTGGTGATGGTGGTGGTGATGGTGGTGGTGGTGGTGGTGATGGTGGTGGTGGTGATGGTGGTGGTGATGGTGGTGGTGGTGGTGATGGTGGTGACGGTGGTGATGGTGATGGTGGTGGTGGTGATGGTGGTGGTGGTGATGGTGGTGGTGGTGGTGATGGTAGTGGTGGTGGTGATGGTGGTGATGGTGGTGATGGTGATGGTGGTGGTGATGGTGATGGTGGTGATGGTGGTGGTGATGGTGATGGTGGTGATGGTGGTGATGATGGTGATGGTGGTGATGGTGGTGGTGGTGATGGTGGTGGTGGTGATGGTGGTGGTGATGGTGATGGTGGTGATGGTGGTGATGGTGGTGATGGTGGTGATGGTGGTGGTGGTGATGGTGGTGGTGGTGATGGTGGTTAGCACGCTCCTCTAGGAACCCAGCCAAATGACTACGGGCGACATCGCGTGGAGGTTTGAACTGCTGCCGGTTCACGCACTTCCCCAACACCCCACCGCCTAAGTGAAATCAGCCTTAAACGAGTACATGGTGGGGGGTGTTTAATACACGAGGTTTGCTGCTGTGCCTGTGTGCGTGCGCGTGTGTGCGTGCGTGTGTGTGTGTGCGTGTGTGTGCGTGTGTGCGCGTGTGTGCGTCACATGTGTGTGCGTGCGCGTGTGTGCGTCACATGTGTGTGTGCATGTGTGTGCGTGCGTGTGCGTGTGTGCGTCGCATGTGTGTGTGTGTCACATGTTTGTGTGTCACGTGTGTGTGTGTCACGTGTGTGTGCGTGTGCACGAATTTAACGACTGCCTTGTTTTGCGCAGTCACCGGGGATTGAGCCGAGACTGTCAAAGACGGTGGCTAGGAGATGTTAACTACCTCGCCTGGTATACAGGGGGTCTTGGGTTTCATCCCGATCCTGACGCCTGCTGCTGCTGCTGCTGTATATTTGGAGTTTGCGGTGTCGCTCTCCCCGTGGCCGCGTGGACTTTAGAGCCTTTGGCTGCTATAAATGTCCACGTTACGCAAAGCCGCTTCGTTGAGCTGCCATCTGGGATAGCCAGCTCGCTTCTAAACAAAGAGCCACACAGCTCAGTTGGGGCCTTACCTGTTGGCAAAAGGAGAAATAGTTTTGACTCGAGCGCTTGCGGCGCCCATCACTGTGGCTGGGGTGGCAGACACCCGGGACTGGAACCCAGGCTCTCAGCGGTGCCGGGTCAGACGTCTCTCTGACCTCCGAACCATCCGGGCAGCTCGACCTAAATGTAATTATGATTTTTTGTTTGTTTTTGTTTCCAGCCATTGGTGACGAGGCCCGAGGCCATCGACTCTCTGCGCTGAGGGAGGGCGCGGAAACGAGCGACGGGTGGACCACCTGCAGGAGTAGGAGGCGCGGAGGGACGCTCACCTGACCGAACTTTTGGTAGATGACCCCGAACTTGAAGTTGTTGGAGAGCACGTGCTCATCGTAAGTCACGATGAGCTTAGACGCCTGCGGGGTGGGGGAGCGGGCGGGGGGAGGGGGGGGGGGAGATGGGAAACAGAACAGCGCATTTGGGTGATTGATAATAATTAGAATTGACTTCAACTTGTAACGCCGCACCGCCGCCACCACACAGCAGTCGCTCGCCGCTCTCGTAAGGAGAGAGGACGCCTCGGAGCGAGGAACGAGGAGAGGACGGCTCAGAGAGAGAGAATAACGACTCAGAGAGAGATAGAGGATGGCTCAGAGAGAGAGAGGATGACGACTCAGAGAGAGATAGAGGACGACTCAGACAGAGAGAGAGGGCGACTCAGAGGAGGTGCCAGGAGGAGAAACCACGGATGAGCAGGCAACAGCAGCCACGCGGGTGAGGAGCCGGCCCTACCAACAATTGCCCAAGCTCTGCGATTCTCTATGTATTAACGGCGCAATCGGCCAATGAGTTTATACCATATGGAGGGAATCGGAGCGGCCAGGTGAGAGGGGGAAACGCTCTATCCCTTACAAACGTAACGGGTGGAATCCACATTTTAGCAGCAGCGTCTTCTCCTGTCGAGCCAGGGGTACGGCCCCTCCTCTACGCCCAAGGGAAGGAAGTTGGAACGGATGGAGATTAGTCCACTGGAACGGATGGCTGCGCTGCTTTCTCTTTCTCTCGAGCCAGGGCTACGGCTCCTGCTCGACCCTCGCCCAGCAACATCATCCGTGTGCGGCGATCCACGGACCCTCGCCGCCACCTCCACACAGCGCCGGATCGCAGGGCAAGCAGCCAGCCGCGTACCGATCTGAGAGGAGCTGCGTCGTTAAGAACACTCCGCCAGCCGGCCGCGGGGTCACAACGAGCGGCGACGGACTCCGGGCAGATCGTCGCAATGTGGCCCAAATTAAACAGAAAATAAAAAAAATCCGTGGCGGATCGTGACGCGGCCGAGCACGTGGGCGCTAACTCCAGAAGACTTTCGTCCAGGGAAGTCGGCCGGGGTGGGCGCCGTACTAGTGAAGAACGTCGCATATCCGCCCCCTCGCGTATCCGCCGTCATGTATCCGACCCGTCGCGTATCCGACCAACCACGTATCTGCCCCCGTCGCGTATCCAACCAGTCGCGAATCTGACCTGTCGCGTATCCGCCCCGTCACGTATCCGACCAATCACGTATCCGACCAGTCGCATATCCAACCAGTTGGGTATCCGACCAATCACGTATCTGCCCCGTCACGTATCCGACCAATCACGTATCCGCCCCGTCACGTATCCGACCAATCACGTATCTGCCCCGTCACGTATCCGACCAATCACGTATCCGCCACGTCACGTATCCGACCAATCACGTATCCGCCCCGTCACGTATCCGACCAATCACGTATCCGCCCCGTCACGTATACCGACCAA
Organism: Petromyzon marinus; assembly: GCF_048934315.1. Taxonomy (NCBI): domain Eukaryota; kingdom Metazoa; phylum Chordata; class Hyperoartia; order Petromyzontiformes; family Petromyzontidae; genus Petromyzon; species Petromyzon marinus. The sequence goes on from NW_027423551.1 coordinate 8,393, forward strand.
TCACGTATCTGCCCCGTCACGTATCCGACCAATCAAGTATCCGCCCCGTCACGTATCCGACCAATCACGTATCCGCCCCGTCACGTATCCGCCCAGTCACGTATCCGCCCAGGCCGTACTGCGCAGCGAGCACGATGGGCACGTAACTTAACATTCCACGTAGCTTGAGAGAATATAGAGTCGCTCAAATTGTATATGTGTGATGGTTATTTATATATTTGTATTATTACTACAGGATGCTGGAGGTCATGGATTCACGTATCCCTCCGCAACCAGCAGAGGCCATGACATCAACTCGTGCACGAACGAACGAATGAAATTCATTTTGCTCACCTTCGGGTACAAAATCGGGGAAAACCTATCGACGGTGACGTCTTCACAGACGAGCTGGAACGACAGGGTCAGGGGTCAGGGGTTAGGGGTCAGGGGTCAGGTCGCCCATCGCTCTCACCGGGACCCAGTCACCCCCCACACACAAACATCCACGCTCTGCACTTTCCACGGGGCACGGACGCACAACGCTGGACGCTTCACGGGAAGAGAGCGAACGCACCTGACCATCATCATGGGAGGGAGGGAGGGAGGGAGGGAGGGAGGGAGGGAGGGAGGGAGGGAGGGAGGGAGGGAGGGAGGGAGGGAGGGAGGGAGGGAGGGAGGGAGGGAGGGAGGGAGGGAGGGAGGGAGGGAGGGAGGGAGGGAGGGAGGGAGGAAGGGCTGAGAGGTCTGAGATGCCAATTCACCAACGACTCACACAGAGACGCGTAGACTCACAGAGAGACCCCATAGACTCACACAGAGACCCATAGATGAATATTGAGATCCATAGATTCACATAGAGACCCAAAGATTCAGAGACCCATAGATTCACAGAGATCCATAGATTTACACAGAGACGCGTAGACTCACAGAGAGACCCCATAGACTCACACAGAGACCCATAGATGAATATTGAGATCCATAGATTCACATAGAGACCCATAGATTCAGAGACCCATAGATTCACAGAGATCCATAGATTTACACAGAGACCCGGGGATTCACATAGAGACCCATAGACTCACAGAGATCAAGATATTCACAGAGACCCATAGATTAACACAGAGACCCATGGATTCACATAGAGACCCATAGACTCACACAATAGAGACCCATATATTCACACAGAGACCCATGGATTCACATAGAGACCAATAGATTCATAGAGACCCATATATTCAGATAAAGACCCATGGACTCCGATTAGCATGGTTGGTTACGTTTGGCGCGAAAGGAGTTCAACATATAACATGCATGGACTCAAACCGTGATGCACGCGAAATTTGTTTTCACTTACATTTGTCAAAATACATGCTTCGTAAAAAAGAAATATCGGTTCTCCTGGCAATTTGAAAACACTTGGCAGGACGTGTGAGCAAATTGTTGCCCCATGTGTGTGTGTGGATAAGAGGCCACTTGAAGGGTCATCTCAAAAGCAGCTCTGTGACATTCGCTTCCACGGGCTGTTTCTCTCAGCGCACGGAGCCGGAAACTTCCATCTCGCGCCACAGATAGCAGAATCAGATTAAACTTAAAAAAACTCAACCAAACATATAAAAAACGAAATACACAAACACAAGTAGCTCTCTATTTGATTTCACGCTGCTCCCGATGAGAGCTAAAGATGGAAACGTATTCGTTGCATCACACCAACGGAATAATGAAAAAAAATATATACAAAGGTGAAGATCGCCCCGTATAGCCTTAACACACTGTTGGGGCAAGTGCTGCTAGCGAGCACCTAAGGAGGCCGGGGGTGGGTGGCCAACACCACGCCCGTCCGCCTTTGTCTCCCCAGTGGCGATGTTTACACACCGCACCGGATACTCACTTGAGGCCGAGTCCACCTAGGGGAGGCCCAAGAGCGGTTCAGACAACCGCCGCCGGTGTTGGCCGCTCTTCAAGGGCCGCTTCGTGGCGCCATTTATTGAGGACCGCCGGCTCCTCTTGCTATTTCGATTGCCGACCCCTGACCCAAGAAAATCCCCAATCCCATCCTACCCCACAGACCCCTCCCCCCCTCCAACTGCCCCCCTCCCGCCCCTCCGTCCCCCTTACGTGGCCCACGGAGAGCGACGTTGCACCGCGCCTCACCTTCGCCATCTGGACGACGTTGGGGAACTCGGTGAGGCACGAGATGGGGATGAGGTCGTAGCACGTCCTCGCCTTCGTCCTTGGCGACGAGGGGGAGACGTGAAAGAGACAAAAGATCCGCCGTGGAGCCTTAGCGGACTGTTGGGGCCAAGTGCTGTTAGCGAGCGCCGGCACGGCACGCGAGGGGGTGGGTGGTCAGCACCACGCCCGGCCGCCTTTGCCTCCCCAGTGGCGATGTTTACACAGCGCACCGGGTACTCGTTTTAAGGCTGAGTCGACCTAGGGGAAGCCCAGGACCGGTCCAGATAATCGTCGCCGACGTTGGCCGTGAACGGGAATCGAACTTGGGTCCCTGCCGGGTTCGTAGCGCTAACCGCTGCCCCACCGCTCCCCACACGCATTCAAACACAGACACACGCATTCAAACACAGACACACGCATTCAAACACAGACACACGCACGCAGGAACACAGACACACGCACGCAGGCACACAGACACACGCACGCAGGCACACAGACACACGCAGGCACACAGACACACGCACGCATTCAAACACAGACACACGCACGCAGGCACACAGACACACGCACAGGCACACAGACACACGCACGCAGGCACACAGATACACGCACACAGGCACACAGACACACGCACGCAGGCACACAGACACACGCACGCAGGCACACAGACACACGCACAGGCACACAGACACGCGCACGCAGGCACACAGACACACGCACGCATTCAAACACAGACACACGCACGCAGGCACACAGACACACGCACGCAGGCACACAGCTGCAGCAGAAAACCTCGTGCAAAACTCACACCATTGTGCTCGGCAAAATATATAATTAAGGGGAGGTAATTGCAGCCATTGCGCTGCAGAGACTTAGCATCACTCGCAGGCGGAGGCTGGTGCCCACAGACGCTCGTGGAACAATGGCGCCTTGACGTCAGATCTCGTCTCAAAATAAAAACGGCCGGAAGAGCGCCCTTGACTCACGAAGCTGAACGCCTCCACAGTTCAATCCTCAATTCAGGTGTGAACTTACAATTATTTCATGATCGTCATTATGAGCGTTATTATTTTTCCGATCGTTTACCCGGGGAAAGCGTCACCGAGTCTCAAGACTCATTTTCAAGAGGGTCCTGCCAAGTTAAAACTAAACGTTTTATTTTTTATAGTAATAGGTCTTTTTATCTGGCACCTAAAACTGACACCTTTATACAAGGGATCATGTTTGCAATAAACACAACACAAGCAGTCAAAATGCAAACAAAAAGAGACAAGTCTGATAATGATATGCACTGTCCTTGAAATTGATGGGTCATCTGGTCCAACAACAGTGGAGACAAGGCTCTAAGAAAAGCCGTCTCGGGTGTGGACCAATCAACTTCAAGGACAGTGCATATCATGCATATCATTATCAGAGTTGTCTCTTTTTGCTTGCCATTTTGACTGCTTGTGTTGTGGTTATTGCAAACACGGTCCCGTGTATAAAGGTGTCAGTTTTTTTGTGCCAGTTAAAAGGGTAAAACCTATTCCTATATCTTGTTACTGGCAAAGGAGGTCTCATAATGATTTTCATTTTATTTTTACCAGGCTAAGGCCCCACCGAGCTGGGTAGCTCTTTTTTAAGAAGTGACCTGGCCCAAAATGATAGCTCAACGAAGTGGCTTATCGCGTGGAAATGTATAGCAGCCAAATACTCCGAAACATAAGTTGATTCTAAATGTGGAGGGAAAACCGGAGGACGTGGAGAGAGACACGCAAACTCCAAATATACAGGTGTCAGGGTTTGGATCGAACCCGCGACCTCCTGTATAACAGGTGAGGTAGTTAACATCTCCTAGTCACCGTGTGTGTCGCCCAAGTTATCGAGGTACAGGGCAATGTTTGCTCCTGCGGTGAAGTGATCCCAGTTGAGTAATTTGCCGGTGCAATTTGCTCAGCGCGTGGGCATCTTTTAAGGGCCAGCAAGCAGCGCCAGTTGCCCTGTACGGGGTTTTGTTTTATTCCTTCCTTCAGCTCGGGGAGGAAAACCAGAGGAAACCGTGCAGAATGGGCGGGGGGAGGGGGGGTGGGAGAAAGTACGAAACCTGCACACAGAAAGGGGCTCCGGAGACAGGGAATTGAACTCAGGCGTCTTGTCGCTGCGGGGCTATGGGCGTTACCCACAAGAGAGGGTTGTTTTTGTTGTTGTTGTGGGCAGGTCACGTGAATGTATAAATGTGTCGTTAAACCCGCCTACCCGACACGGCCAATTGGTAAGGGTTTGTCACGTAAACAAAACGCGGCCAGTTCGTGACTCGTGCAGCGCTAACCGGTTGTGTTGTTGGAGAGTGAACGCACGGCAACATTTACAATACCTGGTGACGTTTCGCCGGAAATTACAACAACAACAACCACCACCACCAGCAGCAGCAGCATCATCAGGCGACAGCCAAAAGAGTCGCGGAGAAACCCTCCCCCTGTTTCGTTCGTAAATGGATAGGGGTTGGCTGTGACGTTGTCACTTGTGAGCCAATCACGTGCGAGGGTTTAAGGTATGCATATAAATTACAATGGATATTCATTACCGGTTGGGTTATTCATAGGGTAATCAACATAACATTGTGCAGGCACGTAGCGCTTGTGCATCTTGCGGTTTTTTTGCGCGTACTTTGACGCAAAGGTCGGGCCGACGGTTATGACCACCACGCTGGGCCAACGCTGGGCCAACGCTGGGCCAATGATGGGCCAACGCAGGGCCAACGCTGGGCCACGCTGGGCCAACGCTGGGCCAACGCAGGGCCAACGCTGGGCCAACGCTGGGCCAACGCTGGGCCAACGCAGGGCCAATGCTGGGCCAACGCTGGGCCAACGCTGGGCCAACGCAGGGCCAACGCTGGGCCAACGCTGGGCCAACGCTGGGCCAACGCTGGGCCAACGCAGGGCCAACGCTGGGCCAACGCTGGGCCAACGCTGGGCCAATGCTGGGCCAACGCTGGCACGGGAGGCGGGGGTTGGAATCATCGGGAGGCGCCGGGTTGCGGGCGCGTTACCGGAGGATCATGCGGAGGTGCTCCTGCTCCGACACCACCTCGTGCTTTACGGAGAAGATGATGATGCCCCACGCGCGGGGTCCACAGCGTAGTAGTGAAGTGCTCCTGGTGCGGACGACGATGCGATAGCCGACGATGGTTACAATGACAACACTCAACGGCGTCGTCAATGGCAACAACAACTGTGTGAGTGTGTGGCCTTAACGGTCACAAAAGATCAAAGAATAGTCGCTTTTGCTCCCAGTGGCGATGATTTAAACGCCGCACCAGGTACTCATTCGAGGCTGAGTGGACCGAGCGGAGGCCCAGGACCAGATCAGATAACCGTCGCGCCGGTGTTTGACCCGTGAGCGGGAATCGAAACTCGGTTCTCTGCCGGGCTCGTAGCCGATTACAACAACAACCAACAAATAATGAAAGAAAAAAACGATAATTCTACAGAGCGCTTGCGAGTCGAACGCCGCACAGCAGCGCCGGCCGGGCAAACGTGCCCCACTCCCGTCATTCGCTCAGCCAATGAGAGCGAAGCACGGCTCCGAGCCTATCAGACCGCCGAAACGCATCCCCATGCATGCGATGCTGTGGTGACCCCCTTCTAGTGCCGATTCCGTTAGCGCTCGCTTCTCCAGGAACACATCTCGAGCACTCAGCGAGGTCTCTGCCTGTGCACGTAACAGGCGACTTTTCAGGCAATGGGCCCTTCGACCCATACAGACGCCACGGTGGCTAGGAAATGTTAACAACCTCGCCCGGTATGCAGGAGGCCTTGGGTTCGATCCCGACCCTGACGATGCCTGCTGTATACTTGGAGTTTCCGTGCGTCTCTCTCTCTCTCTCTTACTCCCCGAGGTCCTCCACATTTTAGAATCCACTCCTCGCCCCATGCCCCCCCCCCCTCCCCCCGCCAGGTCTCACCTGCCCGAGGAAGTGCTGCCGGTAGAGGTGGGCCGTGCGGTGGCTCTCGATGGAGAGGGGGGTCCACGGGGGAGGGGGCGAGGTCCGGCGAGGGGCGGGGGGGTGCGGCGGGCCCCCCTCCCCCTCGGGGGTGTGGCTCCCCCGCCGCTCCGCCCCTCGATCCAGTAGCCCCCGAATTGGGGAAGTATCACGGACGGGTAGGGCGGCTCCCGCTGCAGCACCTGGGACACACACACACACACACGTGCACGGTCACACGGCGTGCGCGTGTGTCTGTGTGTGTGGGGTAGTGTAGCGGGTAGCACGCTGGGCTACGAACTCAGTAACCCCGGGTTCGATTCCCGCTCGCGCCCCCAACACCACGGGACGATTTATCTGAACCGGTCCTGGGCCTCCCCTAGGTCGACTCAGCCTCAAACGAGTATCTGGGGGGGTGTGCAAACATCGCCGCTGGGGAGACAAAGGTGGTCGGGCGTGGTGCTGGCCACCCACCCCTCGGGTGCCGTCCCGGCCTTCATAAATGCTCGCTAACAGTACTTGCCCCAACAGTCGGTTGAGGCTATATGAGGAATCTTTTTTCTTTGTGCACGCGAGTGTGTGCGTACGTACGTGTGTGTGCATGCATACGCGTGCGTGTGTGCGTGCGAGTGTGCGTGCACACGTGCGTGTGAATGCGTTCCCCGGGTAAAACGGCCCGAAGCAATCGCGCGTGCTCCTCCTCCCTCCTCCGCTCATGAACACGTGGGGAGCGAGAGCGGCTAGCGGGCACAGCGGCCAATCCCAGCTTCCAATTAGGCGCACGCCCAATAGCGTGCCCGCTGAATAAATGAAGAGGCTTGGCCCCTTTTCATCATCCTCGATCGCTCTTCCCCCCACCCCCTTCCCCCCGGCCGTGTGCGAGACGTGAGCCCAGAGTCGTTGACACGGGGGAAACAAAAAACCTGGCTCTCGCAGCCTCCCCCAAACGCGGGGTGCATTGAGAATAGGGTCCCCCACAGTTTTGCCGTGTTCAGCCCATCTACTCCTCTACCCACTCACCCACCGCTCATTCACTCACCTGCTCACCCATCCACTCGCTTCGCTCGCTCACCCGCTCACTCATGGACTCACTCAAGCGCTTCAATCGCTCACTCCCTCACCCACTAACTCGTCGCCTCGCTCATGCGCTCACCCACTCACTCGCCGACTAATCCACTCAATCACTCCCTCGCTTACATGCTCACCCGCTCACACCACTCACCCACCCGCTGACTCACTCACCTGCTCACCCAATCACCCGGCTGGCTCACCCACTTACCTGCTACACAACAACCCGTCCACCCGCTCCCCCCCGCCCGCCCCGCTCGCCCGCTCACGTTCGCCTCCTAACCACTGACCAGTTCTGCAGGAGCCGAGCCACGGCGCTAGGCCACACGCCGTCGGCGCTGCCCCCGCGCCGCGCCGACGGCGCCGGCAACGAACGCGCGGGCGTGTTCGCCGCTTTGTCATTGCGACATGCTCTCGTACGGGATTCAATGAGAAGAGATCAAAATATGTCATTTCAGATGAGCCACGCCAATCGCCCGCTTCAGGGGCAGAGCGGATCAAGCCCATTCGTCCCCTTTAAAGGGAGCGAAGGCAGCGGCCGCGGCAAACAGCGGCGGCAACGGCACGGTGTTTGACGATGCCGGTCGAGGGATTCGGTTGATGGTCGACCATCGACCGAATCTCCCCCCCCCGCCCGCCCGCCGCGCCCGCCGCCTCCCGATCGGTTGATGGTCGATCATTGGCGGCGTGTGGAACGTTCAAACCGGGTAGATTCGACGGTAGGGGGTCTCCTCCCCCCCCCCCCCCCCGGGTGGATGTTTTTTTTTTTTAACGTCGGACGCAGCCCCGGACTCTCGCTTCCATCAGCCTCGCCTTCATTTGTGTTTTGTGGCGTGCGTGGGGTGAGGCTGCCGCTGCTGCCGTGATCCAGAAGGTCGGTTGGTGGCGTGGTTTAGGCGAACAGGCGTCGCGTGGTTTTGCGCAATCGTCATTGCTATGATGACTGCGATGTTATGATCAGGCTTTGTGTGTGTGTGTTTGTGGAGGAAGGAAGAAAGGGAGGGAGGGAAGGAGCGACGTTGCCATGCGTAATCCCGATCGAGTAACCCGCGGTGTCGTTTCGTGACAATTATTTTGTTTTTCGTGTTGTTATTTCGCCAAAATTCGGATTGGCGCGACCGGCACGCAGGGGGCCCCACTCTGCCCACGCCGTCGCGGCCACCTCCAACGTCCCCCCCTGCTCGCTGGAGCGGCGCTTGGCAGCTGCATCCTCGCTCCTCCTACCACCGTCGGTGAAATACTCCCACGACAATTAAAAACTAAACTACAATTTTTATTTTTTATTTTACCAGGTAAGGCTCCCACTGAGCTGTAATGGATTTTTTTTCAGAAGCGACCTGGCCATCACACTGATGAAAGCTCAACGAAAGCGGCTTATCGTCATAATCATCGTGTGGAAATGTAATAGCAGGAGCCATTTGCTCTCTAAACGCACGTTGACGTTGATTCTAAATGAGGGGGCAAAAACCGGATGACCCGGTGGAAAAAATCCACGCGACCACGGGGAGAGAGAGAGAGAGAGACACGAGAGAGAGAGAGAGGGGGGGACTCTAAATACCCAGCAGGCGTTAGGGTCGGCATCGAACCCACGAACGACCTCCTGTACACCGGGCGAGGGTAGTTAACATCTCGCCAACCCGGGGCGACCCCCGGGTTAGGCCCACCGGATCCGAACGCGAACAGCCCTCCGCGACCCCCCACGGAGTGCCTGGACGCCCCGCGAGCGGCGTACCTCGTGGACGCTGGGGTAGGGGATGTAGTCATCCTCCGACTGCAACGACAGGGGATGGGAGGAGGAGGGTGGAGGAGAGAGAGAGAGAGTGGTGCAAGCGTGGAGCGGGCGGTCAGGGTGAGTGTTCCGTGAGCACCCCGCCCCCGCCAACCCCACCCCCCCCCCGGCGGCACTGCCGCTGGCGACGCGGCAACAAACGGCGGCGTCCGTCACGCCGTCACCGTTTTGACTTCGCCGGCCGTGTCGCGTGGCGAGGGTTCGCGTGGCAGGGCGCGCTGCGAACCGGAACGGCGGTCGTGAAAGCCTCCTTCGTGTTAAATATGCTCGTTACATTTTCACTTAGAACTTTCGCGACTGCAGGAATTCGTATTCTTCGGGGGTTTTTTTTAAAATTATTTTGATTCACTTTGTTTTTATCTATCGACGTGACTTTACCGAAAAGAACCAAAGAATATAAATATACTCATTGTTGAGGCTCTTCAGATGTGTGTGTGGGGGGGGGGGGTGGTGGTGGCTCTGCCCCCATCGCCCCCACCCTCCCACCTGGATCTGTGGTTTGTTGCGGTGTGCACGAGGGGTGGTGTGATCTGGTGGTGGTGGTGATAGAGGGCGGAGACCGATGCTCGGTACTCACCCTGGGCTTGGGCATGGGGCACCTTTGGTCATCTATCCTGTTGCCCTGTGGAATACCAACACACGTGGTCAGCCGCAGTCGTCGTCGTCATCGTCGTCGTCATCGTCATCGCACAGCACACAGTGACAGAGGACTCAAGTCGTCACGTCGTCATCGTCGTCATCGCCCAGCACAGTCACACAGAACACACATCATCACAAACACCATCATCATCGTCACACACATACATCACAAACATCGCACAGCACACTGCGTGACACACACACCATCATTGTCACACACACACATCATCGCACACAGAGACAAAGATCACCCGTATTGCTTTAACAGTCTGTTGAGGCAAGTGCTGTTAGCGAGCACCTATGAAGGTCGGCACGGCACTTCAGGGGGGTGGGTGGCCAAAACCACGCCCGACCGCTTTTGTCTCCCCAGTGGCGATGTTTACTACACACTGCACCAGGTACTTATTTGAGGCCGAGTCGACCTAGGGGAGGCCCAGGACCAGTTCAGATAATCGTCACTGGTGTCGGCCGTGAGTGGGAATCGAACCCGGGTCGCCAGGTTCGTAGCGCAGCATAGCGCTAACCGCTACACCTCCGCTCACCACCTCATCATACACACACACACCATCATCACAGCAGTGAATTGACGATGGCGGGTAGTGGGATTGTGAACTTTGAACAACTGGCCAGGGATGTGAACTCCCCTTGGCTCTCCACAGTTGCAGGACCACCGTGACCCCTGGATGATTGAACCTGGTCGGGTCGCAGGCCTCAGGTCTCAGGCCTATCATCACAGGCCTGGGGCTGCAGGTGGGAGTCTCTGTGAGCTAGCAAGGATATCATTACTTCTCATTTCTTCATCTTTACCATCACTTCGCTTGTCTGCCCTGGAAATGCTCAAGGAGTCTCGACTATTTTACAGGATGGTTCCTGCCAAGGATGTCAGGAGCGCCGTGGTGGCTACCTCGCCTGGTGTGCAGGAGGTCGTGGGTTCGATCCCGACCCTGACGCCTGCTGATGCTGTATATTTGGAGTTTGCGTGTCTCTCTCTCTCATCATCACGGTGCTTAAGAGATGTTAACAACCTCGCCTGGTGTGCAGGAGGTCGTGGGATCGATCCCGACCCTGACGCCTGCTGCTGTATATTTGGAGTTTGCTGTGTCTCTCTCTCTCATCATCATCACGGTGCTTAAGAGATGTTAACAACCTCGCCTGGTATGCAGGAGGTCGTGGGTTCGATCCCGACCCTGATGCCTGCTGCTGTATATTTGGAGTTTGCGTGTCTCTCTCTCATCATCATCACGGTGCTTAAGAGATGTTAACAACCTCGCCTGGTATGCAGGAGGTCGTGGGTTCGATCCCGACCCTGACGCCTGCTGCTGCTGCTGCTGTATATTTGGAGTTTGTGTGTCTCTCTCTCTCCATGGTCGCGCGGATTTTCCTCCGAGTCCTCCGCTTTTTTGTGTCCCCTCCGCATTTAGAATCAACAAACATCGCGTGTTTATTGAGTGTTTTGCCTGCTGCTATAAATTTCCACGCGATGATGCTAAGCCACGTCGTTGAGCTATCTATTTGTCATGGCCAGGTCGCTTCTGAAAAATACCTGTTATCGCTCAGTGGACATTACCCTGGGTTAAAAAAAGCACAATAATATATGCAAATAATAAAATAACAACAAAAATTGCGAACAATAATAACACAAATAAAAAAAAAGAGATCGTCATTAGTTAGTTGGTGCATGGGGACGGACCGGCAGTTAGCCACTCGGCAGGTCTCCCACATCGCTGACGAATACCAAAAAGTAAAAACGAACGCAGGCAGTCCCCGGCTCCACAACGTCGCGTTCCTGGACACCACCGACGTCAAAACCGGACCCCCGTTTCTTTTCGTTGTTTTTACCATAAGCAGCCGGAGCGGTAGAGACATCGCCTGCCAACGATGCGGTTTTTCCCCCCTTTACATCGGCCGTACTTAGCGGGCGGTTCGATCGGTGAAAATCAACCCGCGACAAAAAAAAAACACTCGAGGATAATTACGAAAAAAGTTCCACGCCAAGGACCCGACTCTGTCCAAATGCGTTCCGGAGTCGCGTTCGCGAATCTGCGTCGCGGATCGCTCCACGGTGGGCGTTATTTCGGAGAGCATTCGGCCGCTGCTATGAATGTCCACGCAATGGCGAGCCCACTCCGTGGGGCTGCTATCGTTCGTGGTTGCCAGGTCGCTTCTAAGCAAAGAGCCTGCGCAGCTCAGTGCGGCCTTAACCTGGGCAAATAAAATAAAAAAAAATAGTTTCGTCGATATAAACGTCGAAAAGGAGCGGCTCGTCATTAATCGGACCGTCGTAAAACCGTAGGACCGCCCGTTAACAAAGGAAAAGTATTCGGTTCCATTCGAATCCGAAACGAAACGGTGGGCAACGCGTGTACCCGAAGCAAAGTGGACAAAATCGAGGCGGGGGATGAAGCGGCGCGGGGACCATACCTGCATCTTCTCTATCATCTCAAAGAGATCGCGAGACTGCGAGCGGGAGAGAGAAAACACACGCACGGCAAATGAAAAATCACGCAGCGAAGGGGCACGGCGCGGGGGGGGGGGGCGGGGGGCGGGGGGGGGCGGGGGGGGGGGGCACGGACGGGGCGGTCAAAACGTGCAAGCGTCGAACCGACGGGCGGCAGAGACTGCATCGACCACGGACCGGGGGGAACGGCACGGGGCGTAACGGCGGTGGTGGTGGTGACAAGCGGGGATTGGGTTGGGGGGGGGGGAGGAGGACCAGGGGTGTGGGGGTAAGGGGCGCTGAGCGATTGTCGAAGCAGAGGGGGGCGACTGTCGTCGTCGTCGTAAGGTGAGGGTGAAGAGGTTAGAGGTCAGAGTTAACCAACTCTGACCTCTAACGCCGCTGTTACCTCGCATTGCCGCCTGGGATTTAGCCAATCGAAGGGAAAACCCCCACACGTTGCCGCGTGGTAGAGTCTGGGTCTCTATGTCGGTCTCAATGTCAGTCTATGCATCTCCATGGGAGTCTTTGGGTCTCCGTGTGAATATATGGATGTCTATGTGAGACCTATGGATCTCTACGTGAGTCTGCGGGTCTACATGCGGGTCTGTGGGTCTCCATGTGAGTCTGTGGGTCTCCGTGTGAGTCTGTGGGTCTCTGTGTGAGTCTTTGGGTCTCTATGAGAGTCTATCGGTCTCGATGTAAGTTTATGGATCTTCGTGTGACTCTATGGGTCTTCGTGTGAGACTATGGGTCTCTGTGTGACGATATGGGTTTCTATGTGAGTCTATAGATCTCCGTGTGAGTCTATGGATCTTTATGTGAGTCTATTGGTCTCGATGTAAGTTTATGGATCTCCGTGTGATTCTATGGGTGGCCTCCGTGTGAGTCTATGGGTGGTCTCCGTGTGAGTGCATGGGTCTCTGTGTGAGGTGAGCGGCGTCCGTGAGGTTTGAGCGTTAGTTCTGTTAGAAGCGGCTGCCATGAATTTAGTGCAAACTAAGCTCTCAGATTTAAACTTCTGACCCCTGACAAGGGTTGCCACCTATCCACCTGATCACTCGCTGACCCACCCACTATGGTTGGCACCGGTCCAGCCCATCAGTCACTCACTGACCCACTCACTCACCCACACACCTGTACAACAGGTTTGAATTGGCATCTGTGTTTTGGTTGACAGGAATTCATTTGTTCCAAGATCTTGTGGTATAGCATAGCACTTTTTTTCCCCATGGCAGTGAACTGCACAGGTCGAGTGCTGACTGAAAAACCTCTCCGAGTTTTGGTCTGCGGGAGAAGTGGAATCCCTACGACCCACTCGCTCACCCACCCACCATTCACCCACCCACCACTCACTCACCCACCCACCCACCATTCACCTACCTACTCACCCATTCACCCACCCACTCACCCATTCACCCACCCACCACTCACTCACCCACCCACCACCCACCCACCTACTCACCCACTCACCAATCACCCACCTACTCACCCATTCACCCACCCACCACTCACTCACCCACCCACTCACCCACCCACCTACTCACCCATTCCCCCACCCACCCACCACTCACCCACCTACTCATCCACCCACCCATCACCCACCCACCTACTGACCCACCCACCACTCACCCACTCACCCACCCACCCACTCACCCACCCACCCACTCACCCACCCACCCACCATTCACCCACCCACCCACCCACCATTCACCTACCTACTCACCCATTCACCCACCCACTCACCCATTCACCCACCCACCACTCACTCACCCACCCACCACCCACCCACCTACTCACCCACTCACCAATCACCCACCTACTCACCCATTCACCCACCCACCACTCACTCACCCACCCACTCACCCACCCACCTACTCACCCATTCCCCCACCCACCCACCACTCACCCACCTACTCATCCACCCACCCATCACCCACCCACCTACTGACCCACCCACCACTCACCCACTCACCCACCCACCCACTCACCCACCCACCCACTCACCCACCCACCCACTCACTCACCCACCCACCACCCACCACCCACCCACTAGGGTCGCCACCATTTCGGATAAGGCCGAACAGTCCGACGATTGGCGTCTGTGTCCGGGTGCCAGCAACCGATTTGTACAACGGACGAACAGGAAGGCAGCCAGATCCGGCGCTGCCCAACACTTTTCCCAAGCCCAGTAGTCAGCTGCACCTGTGTGGCACAAGGCTACCACAGCGCGGCATGCACCGCTGCGTGTCACACACGCGCGCGGTTTTGCCGCTGTGCGGTCCAGCCTCGGGCAAAGACAAAGATCCCCCAGACTGCAGGGGCAAGTGCTGTTAGCGAGCAGCACCTGTGAAGGCCGGAATGGCGCACGACAGGGGTGAGCGGCCAGCACCACGCCCGGCCGCCTTTGTCTCTCCAGTGGCGATGTTTAAAAAATTGCACCGGGTACTCAATTGAGGCCGAGTCGACCTAGGGGAGGCCCGGTACCGGTTCAGATAATAGTCACTGGTGTTGGCCACGATCGGGAATGGAACCCGAGTCGCAGGGTTCGTAGTGCAGCGCGCTAACCGCTCCACTGCCGCTCCCAACACACACACACACAAAACAAAGACCCCCCCCCCCATAGCCTTCACAGATTGCTGGGGAAAGTGCTTCTAGCGAGCAGCACCTATCAAGGCAGGCACAGCACACGAGGGGAGGGGGGCGGGTGGCCGACACCGCTCCCCAAAAGACACACGCACAACGCGCACGTGCGCGCGAGAAACCATAGCCGGCGGGACAACAAAGGAGAGGCGGGGACCGTGAAGACGGCACGGAACCGGCCTCGCCGGTCAAACGGCGTGCTCGACAGGACGACGACGATGACAACAATGAGGGAGGGAGGGGGGGGGGGAACGTCGCCACCGGTGGGGCAGTGCCCAACCACACCGGTTGGGGTGGACCGGGCTCACAATGGCCACTGTCTGTGAGTCACAGAGCCGGCCCCAGCAGATGACGATGTTTTCTCACAGATTCCGAGTTGCGTGCGTGTCTCCTGCGGGGAGCGGGCGGAGTAGCGGTTAGTGCGCTCTGCTGCTGCTGCGAACCCCCGGCGATCCGAGTTCGACTCCCGCTCACGGCCAACACCGGTGACGATTATCTGAACGGGTCCTGTGCCTCCCCTAGGTCGACTCAGCCTAAAATGAGTACCTGGTGCGGTGCGTGTCTCTTCCCATCGCCACTGGGAAGAGACAAAGGCGGCCCGGCGTGGTGTTGGCCACCCACCCCCGGTCTCCATATGTGCTCGCAAAAAGCACTTGCCCCAACAGTGTGTTAAGGCTATACGGGGCGATCTTCGCCTTTGTATATATATTTCATTATTCCGTTGGTGTGATGCAACGAATACGTTTCCATCTTTAGCTTTCATCGGGAGCAGCGTGAAATCAAATAGAGAGCTACTTGTGTTTGTGTATTTCGTTTTTTATATATTTGGTTGAGTTTTTTTTTAAGTTTAATCTGATTCTGCTATCTGTGGCGCGAGATGGAAGTTTCCGGCTCCGTGCGCCGAGAGAAACAGCCCGTGGAAGCGAATGTCACAGAACTGCTTAAGATATGCCCCTTCAAGTGGCCTATTATCCACACACACACACATGGGGCAACAATTTGCTCACACGTCCTGCCACGTGTTTAGGCTACGCGGGGGATCCTTTGTCTTTTTTTTTTGCACCTCCCGCTCATTCCTCGTCGCCCTGATGCCGGTCCCGCAATCGCCGCGTCGGAGTCGCCGTGCGTACGTTAAACTTCTTTCCTCGCCGCGCACGTAGCCAAACGGCCCTGATCGGGGGGTGCGGGCCGTAGCCAGCTGAGACCCTGTGTGCAAAGCCCCGGGGGACCGAGTGTCCCTGGACTCACGACGGCCGTGTCGGATTCACGCAGGCCAGCGCTGATGACAAACCCGATGTCAACCGAGTGCAGACCGTCACGCGAACTCCGGTCGCCCTCGCAGATGCAACGGAGGCGGCTCCTGGCTCGGCCATCGAACAGACACGGTCACCGTGTCGCGCGCTTTCAGGGGCACTTCTGCGGCCGTCTGGAAAGCCGCTTTTGCGTGTGTGCTGGACTTCTTTCGCACCGTACGTAGCCAACCGTGCTGAATCGGGAGGTGCGCAGGAGGGGCAACAAACTCAACACAAAAAAAGCAATTTCAAAGAAATGAGTTTGTCGATCGAGATGATGATTTAAAAGCGCGCAGCTCCAATGGCTTCCTAACATCGGAAGGAAGAGCGTTCCAGACGGCCGCTCAAAGGTGATAAAGCCGCTTGGAGCTTTGCACTTTTAAATCGTCATCTAGATTGAAAAGTAATTTATCTTTGCTTCCTGTGTTTAGATTGATGTCCTTCCCCACTGCGTACGGTGCAAAAGAAGTTCAGCATGCGTACGTACGCACACGTGGTGCCGGGTGTCTCTCTGTTGTCCCAAGGGGCTCGTGATGGACGTGCCGGAGCCACCGAGATGCCGGGTGCGGAGGGCCCCCGCGAGTTTCCCTCGCCCCTCTCTCACGAGGGCCGTCCTAACAGCGGTGTCACATTCAGAGGGCGCGGCATTGACGGAGGTTCCCAGGGTTTACATTCCTGCGTTTTGATTATCTCTCTCTCTCGCTCTTTTAATTTCATATATATTAACTCTCTCTATTTCATATATATTATCTCCTCTCTCTTTATTTCATATATATTATCTCATCTCTCACTCTTTATTTCATACATATTATCTCCTCTCTCTCTTTATTTCATATATATTATCTCCTCTCTCTCTTAATTTCATATATATTATCTCTCTTTATTTGATATATATTATCTCCTCTCTCTTAATTTCATATATATTATCTCTCTTTATTTCATATATATTATCTCCTCTCTCTCTTTATTTCATATATATTATCTCCTCTCTTTATTTCATATATATATTATCTCCTCTCTCTCTATTTATTTCATATTTATTATCTCCTCTCTATTTATTTCATATATATATTATCTCCTCTCCCATTGGGTTCTTAATGGCCATCCCGGAGCCACTGAGCCAGCACGGCTGAGTTGCTGGGTTTGATTCCGGGTCTCAACGACCACTGCCCTCACCTCCCCCAGGTTCACACCTGCACTACGTTCCTCGCTGGTTTGAGCCCTGAACCCAAGAACAAACACACGTCAAACTGTTATTGCTTGAAGAAGGCATCTTTCTTAAAACCCAAGCCCCCCTGCACGTAAATGATTGTCCTACATTTAAAATGAAAAATAATAAAAGGTTTTTTACCCTTTCTGCCAATAAAACAGGTGTTAAGATGTTCAAACACCAAATATAAACTTTTTGCAAGGAATCAAGTGCTGCATAAAGCACACGTACACAGTCCGTGTGTACGTGTGGTTCACCACAAGTACGAGTGGTTAATGCAGACTCGGCTGCTCCCCCCCCCCCCCCCCCCCCTTAGAAGAGTCTTGAGACTCGGCGAGGCGTTCCTGAGCGAGCGAAATGAAGGCGAGGTGGCCTCCTCAGCACGTGGACCGCGAGAGGGGCCACGAGTCTGTCAGTAAAGGCGGCGGGGGGGGGGGTGGTGGCGATGATTTGCCACCATGTACAATCCCCAATCGAGGAATAAGCGGGTGGCGTTTTTTTCTTTGTTTACAAACCCGTCAAAGAATCTGGACGCTGCGCCGCCGCCGCCGCCGCCGGTGGCATCGGGGCAGCGTCCCCGTCGTCTCTCGCCGGACGACGTCTCGACGGGTCGGTGCGGTGCACGCGACGCAAGCGGCCTGCGGCGGTGCGTCCCGACGGACGCACCGCCTGGCGGACGCTCCACGGCGGCGCGCGAGCGCACGCGCCGAGGCGGTGGCGGGCGGGCGAGGCGGCGAGGAATCACGGGAGACGAAAATGAAGGAGGTGGAAGAGGACGAGGAGGCGGAGGAGGCGGAGGAGGAGGCGGAGGAGGCGGCGGCGGCCGTCTCCTCGGGCAAGGTACTCACGATTTGGCGGAAAAACCTGGCCACATTTTCCAAGGCCATTGGAGCGACCGCTCCGCCCCAGGGGTTGGCCAATAACCCAACGCCGAACGACAAACTCCCCGACGACGACGACGACGACGCTGATGATGATGGCGACGCTGATGATGATCGCGTGAGACTGTCCAGGCGCGGCGTCAATGTTTTTTTGGGGCTGTCTGATTTCGTTGCCGATGATGAGAAAACAAGCGGTAAGGCCACACGCGCACCGCACGCACACACCACATGTACGGCACGCACCGCTCAGGAACCGCGCACACGCACCGCAGACGCTGCACACGTTCCGTACGCACGCACTGCACCGCACACACAAACTGCACACCGCGCACAGCACACCACACACACCGCACACACAATCACGCACACAATCACACAACGCACGACTCGCAAGTAAAAGTAACTCGATAAAAAGTTGCCGAGACGATGCAAGGCGGCGGCGGTGGTGGCGGCGGTGAGCGAGTCGCAGGGGTGGGTCGGTGAGTGACGACTACGTCGCGGCAGCCGGCTGTACCGGTTCGGCGAGCCCTGCCCGCTTGTGGTGGAGGCCGGGGGGGGGGGGGGGGGGGGAGCCAATAGGAGGAGAAGGCCGGAGTGCTCTCGCCGGCGACGTTTCGCCGGCGACGTTTCGCCGGCGACGTTTCGCCGGCGACGTTTCGCCGGCGACGTTTCGCCGGCGACGTTTCGCCGGCGACGTTTCGCCGGCGACGTTTCGCCGGCGACGTTTCGCCGGCGACGTTTCGCCGGCGACGTTTCGCCGGCGACGTTTCGCCGGCGACGTTTCGCCGGCGACGTTTCGCCGGCGACGTTTCGCCGGCGACGTTTCGCCGGCGACGTTTCGCCGGCGACGTTTCGCCGGCGACGTTTCGCCGGCGACGTTTCGCCGGCGACGTTTCGCCGGCGACGTTTCGCCGGCGACGTTTCGCCGGCGACGTTTCGCCGGCGACGTTTCGCCGGCGACGTTTCGCCGGCGACGTTTCGCCGGCGACGTTTCGCCGGCGACGTTTCGCCGGCGACGTTTCGCCGGCGACGTTTCGCCGGCGACGTTTCGCCGGCGACGTTTCGCCGGCGACGTTTCGCCGGCGACGTCTCGCGGCCCAAGTGGCACCTGGTCTCCGATGGCTCCGTGCGGCCCATGGGGAGCGACGTCTTAAAGAGACTCGGCCTCCGCCGGGCGACGTAGCCATTCCATCTCCCTACCTGACAAATTATTGAACTGAACGATTTATTTGTCATCACCGCTCCATCTCCCTCTCGGGGCGTGTTCCCCCTCCTTTGGCTGCCGCTCTGCTGTCATGGGCGCCACGGTGGCTGGGAGATGTTAACAACCTCGTCTGGTATACAGGAGGTCGTGAGTTTGATCCAGGCCCTGACGCCTGCTGCTGCTGTATATTTGGAGTCTGCGTGTCTCTCTCTCTCGCTCTCTCCGTGGTCGTGTGGATTTTTCTCCGGGCACCTCCCGGTTTTCCCCTCCACATTTAGAATCAACAACATCACGCGTTTTAGAGTGTGTGCCCGCTGCTGTATATTTCCACGTGATGATGAGCCCACTTCGTTGACCTTTCATTTGGTGATAGCCAGAGTCACTTCTCAAAGAGAGCTACACAGCTCAGTGGGGCCTGAGCCTGGTAAAATAAAAAAAATAGCCGATGTTTTTTTTTCCAGCCTCATCCTAGCCGTGCCTCCTGCCCAAGCCACCTGAATCGACTCTCAAGAGCCACAATGCTGGGAGCGCTCGCCTTGCACCCCTCGGTGTGATTATTATTCCAAACGTGCCGCTCGTCGATGCTTCTCCGCGCACTTTTCAGTTTCTGTTCCCCGTGCTTTGTCAGTGGCCACGTTTCCGACCCACGTATCACGGCCGTCAATGTGCACTGATTGAAAACCTTCGTCTGCACAATGCTGCTATGCTCTCTGTCATCCCTCTCCACTCCCCTCCCACGCACTCTCCTGCCTCTCCCCTCTAATCTCTCTCCACTCCCCTCCCACGCACTCTCCTGCCTCTCCCCCTTCTCATCTCACTCCCCTCCACGCACTCTCCGCTCCAGCAACTGAGGCTTTCTGTCTAAGCCCCCAAGTAGCCCTTCGCTCGGTGGTAGGTCTCCTCTGCTGTCCCCACTGTCTAAAAACTCTCTCCCCGCTTCCCTCGCCCCAGCCGCCCGTGCTCCCGACATCATCAGCCACGGTCGATCCACCTTCCTCGACCACTTTCGTCCAATGCGACCGGAGTCATCTGCACGATCCCAACGCGGAAACATTACCCGCCGATTACTCAACTGGGATCGCAACGGCGGCAATGGCAGTGGCGGCGGTAGTAACAGCGGCGGTAGCAATGGCGGCAGCAGCGGCGGCGGTGGCGGCGGTGGTAGCGGCGGTGGCAGCGGCGGCGGCGGCAGCGGCGGCGGCGGCGGCGGTGGCAGCGGCGGCGGCAACAGCGATCATCGCCCTCCTCCTCCACCCCCCCTACTACCTACCTGGGCAGGATCCTCCTGAAGAAGAGTCTTAAGACTGGACGAGGCTTTCCCGGGCAAACAAGCGAATCAATAAAAATGACGAAAAAAATATTTACGAAAAAAATATTACGACGTAAACACAGAGAACCGAGAGTAATTAACCGCTCGCTGTGCCCACGGAAGGCGAGGAGGAGGCCGCAGGGGCGGACTGGTCTCCCCGTCGCCGGGGACAACGCGTTGGTAACGGCGGCGGCTGCGGGCACGGCCGAGGTTCAAAGGTCGCGCTTGCAGTCCCCAGCTGTCCACCCGGAGCAAACTCAGCTCCTGAGATATCAACGAATGTTGGGTGGAAAATAAATATTTTCCAAACTAAAAAAAAAACCCATTAGACCATCAGGTTGAGGCCCAGTCCACTCAACCGCCCCTCCTCTGCAAATTCCTCCTCGACTCTGCACAGAAAATTTCAGACGTACGGCCAAAACCTTGCTGCTATGTTTAGGATTTGGCGTCAGCAGCGGCAGCAGCATCGTCATCATTAGCATCGTCATCATCATCATCATTAGCATCATCATCAGCAGCAGCAGCATCATCATCATCATCAGCAGCAGCATAAGTAGCTTCAGTGCCACGTAGCCAACCGATAAGCGCGGTTGGCTACGTATGGTGCATGTGCGTACGCATGTTGAACTTCTTTCGCGCCCTACGTAGCCAACCGTGCTAATCGGAGGTGCGCGGGAAGGAAGAGAAACTAAACGCAAAAAAAACAGTTGGAAGGAAGCGAGCTTTCAACCGACGTGACTTCAAAGTGGCTTTCCTAACATCTTAACGAGGAGCGGGCGCTGCGGACGGCCGCAGACGCGCAATCCAAAAGCCATGGGCGCCGTCCTCCGTCCCGACGGCTCGCCAAAAGCCGTCTTTGCTCGACGGTTATCCCAAACGCCCCCGCCGGCGCCGGCGCGCCGCACGTTTCCTCGACGAGATCAGCGGCGAGGCATCGCCGTTCGTTTGTGCCAAGCGAAGGAGCGCTTTGCGTGTCCTGAGCGCGGCCACTTGGACACATCGACCCCACGAGCGTCGTGCCTCG
>NW_027423551.1:35000-56233 GCF_048934315.1 Petromyzon marinus
TGATTTTACACTACTATTCACTGAACAATGTTTTATTCCACTGAGCTCCCGAGCTATTTTGAAGAAGCGACCTGGTTACACATGATAGCTGAACGAAGTGGCTTATCAGCATCATGTGGACAGTCATAGCAGTAGCCAAATACTATCTAAACGCGTGACCTTGATTCTAAATGTGGAGGGGAAAAACCGGAGGACCCGGAGGAAAAATCCACGCGACCACGTGGAGAGAGACACCGCAAACTCCGAATATACAGCAGCAGCAGCAGGCGTCAAGGTCGGGATCGAACCCACGACCTCCTGTATACCAAGCGAGGGAGTTAACATCTCTTAGGCACCGTGATGATGATGATGAGCGAGAGACAGAGACACGCAAACTCCGAATATACAGCAGCAGCAGCAGGCGTCATCGTCAGGATCGAACCCACGACCTCCTGCAGACCGGGCGCGGTAGTTAACATCTCCTAGGCACCATGATGATGATGATGAGAGAGAGAGAGAGACGCAAACTCCGAATATACAGCAGAAGGCGTCATTGTCGGCATCGAACCCACGACCTCCTGCGTACCAGGCGTTAACATTCCCCCCGCCCCCCTCCTTTCCTGAGTGTTGAGGTGCGAGCGTCACCACCGCACGGCCACCCACCACCATTGCGCACTAGAGAAAGGAGGAACAAAGCCGCCTCTTGACAGGAGGCTGACTCAGCTTGTGCCCGGCCCGGGGTTTGATGTTGCGGAGAGGTCACGGTGGGAGGAGCTCGTGGGCGTCATTAATCGGCTCTGGCTGCCGCGTCAGGGTCGTGGCGGCGAGTTAGTAATTATATTCGCTGGGTCTTCCGGTAAAGTCAAGTAGATCGGTTTCAAAGCGAAGAACAACAAATAAATAACGATTAAAAAAAAGGCACGGCGTTTCGATCGCGACACAAAGCGGCGATGGCGACCGCTTGCGTCGCCATCGAAACGTCCCCGTCCTTTTGTTTGTTATTTTCTTTGACTCCATCTACGTGACATTACCGAAAGGCCCGAAGAATGCGAATTCCTGAGTCAAGATTGAACAATCCCGGCGCGGATCTCGCCGCCTAATGGATTTCGCTCAGAAACTCTGGCGGGCAATCCTCTCGCTCGGTGAGCCGGGAAGAGCTCTCCGGAAACAACAACAACAACGACAACGAAAACAATTTTAATTCTAACGGCTCAGGCTCGCCGAGCCGTATAGCTTGATTAACAGAAGCGACCTGGCCCACGAATGACCGCTCAACCAAGTGCCTTATCACCGTGTGGGCATTGAGAGAAGTACGCCAAATTCTCTGAAATGCGTGACGTTGTTGCTTAATGCGGAGGGATCAAAAACCGGAGGGACTCGGGAAAAAAATCCACGCCACCACGGGGAGAGTGAGAGAACACGCCAACTCCAAACACACAGGCGTCAGGGTTGGGATCAAACCCACGATCTCCTGCACACCAGGCGAGGTAGTTAACATCTCGCCCGACGTTACTGCCGGGCGGAGATGCACCAACAAAGACAAAGCTCCCCGCCCTACCCCGCTCCGTGCAGCCTACGCAGGCTGTCGGGGCAAGTGCTTTTAAGCGAGCAGCTGTTAAGGCCGGCACCGCGCGCGGTGTGTAGACACCAGCACTGGGGAGACAAAGGCGGCCGGGCGTAGGGGTGCTACTCGCTAACAGTCTGTTCAAAGGCTATACGACGGGGGGGGGGGGGTGGTGGATCTTCGTCTTCGGATCAGCGGCCTGCTCGCCACGCTGAAATTTTGACAAGCTGGGCTTGATTAACGGCTTCGTGACTGCGAGCAGCGTGACTGGTTTCAACCAGGGCCGTCGTGAACCCCCAGGAGGGAAGTCGGAGAGACACCCCAACCGCAGGGCTCGAACCCAGAGTCTCAACCACGCTGGCTCACTTCTCTCTGACACGGCCATTATGTGAACCCCTGCGAGAGAGGGGAGACAGGACGAGCTGCACAAATCTCAACGATGCCGGACACTTGTTTCCGACACGGCCATGATGAACTCACCGATTTAGACACCCCTTGGTTTTATAACACCCAGAGACAAGGGTGTGAACCCAGCGCTCATGCAATGCTGGTGCAGGGTCTCTGACATGGCCATTATGAACCTGACATGAATATTGTAAACCGCCTAAGAGAGAGAGAGAGAGTGGGACAGCAAGGTCAAGATAACTCAAATGAAGGTTCTCAGTGGTGCTGGGACAGTATGTGACATGGCCATTATGAACCTGACATGGTGCGTGACGTTGATGCTTAATGCGGAGGGATCAAAAACCGGAGGGACTCGGAAAAAAAATCCACGCCACCACGGGGAGAGTGAGAGAACACGCCAACTCCAAACACACAGGCGTCAGGGTTGGGATCAAACCCACGATCTCCTGCATACCAGGCGAGGTAGTTAACATCTCGCCCGACGTTACTGCTGGGCGGAGATGCACCAACAAAGACAAAGCTCCCCGCCCTACCCCGCTCCGTGTAGACGACCCACTTCTGTCACGTAAGTCACGTGACATAGAGAGAGAGAGTGACCGAGCCTTGTCACGTAAGTCACGTGACATAGAGAGAGAGGGTGACCGAGCCTTGTCACGTAAGTCACGTGACGGAGAGAGAGAGAGAGTGACCGAGCCTTGTCACGTAAGTCACGTGCCAGAGAGAGAGAGTGACCAAAGCCTTGTCACGTAAGTCACGTGACAAAGAGAGAGTGAGTGACCGAGCCTTGTCACGTAAGTCACGTGACAGAGAGAGTGACCGAGCCTTGTTACGTAAGTCACGTGACAGAGAGAGTGACCGAGCCTTGTCACGTAAGTCACGTGACGGAGAGAGTGAGAGTGACCGAGCCTTGTCACGTAAGTCACGTGACGGAGAGAGAGAGAGTGACCGAGCCTTGTCACGTAAGTCACGTGGCTTGCGGGAGGCTTGAGCTGATTTAGACAGAGAGATCGAGAGAGAGAGAGAGCGAGAGCGAGAGAGAGAGACGGGCATTATAATAATAACTGTTCTCACTACCACCACCATGATCACTTCCACACCGACGCGTTACCTTGAGAGTGAGCTGTGTGGTCGCGTGCGCTGAGCGGCGTGCGCAGCCCGGCAGGTCGCTCTCGCGCACTCCCTCGAGCTCCCCTACTTCATGTCTCCTGTGGCAGCGGCGACGACGGCACCACCACCACCACCACCACCGAAGGGAAGGCAAAGGTCAAAGGTCAACCCACCGTAGCCTTCGGCGAAACCGTCGCGGTTGGGTAGGGGCGGCCGGTAGGGGCGGCACGGCACGGCAAAGGGGATAAACCGTGAATCTATGAACTATTGTTTTTTTTATTTTACTCGGAGGCACCAGGAGGAGGAAGCAAACAACTGGCGGGGCCCTGGCGGGGATTTGCACGCACGGTCATCGGTTCCTTAAGAAGCTCACGGCAGCACCTGGAGCGAAACGTCGGGCGTCGCGCGGTCACGGCACACGGGGCAGCTGAAGGCCCACCCACGCTGCCGTACGTTGGTGCTGCTGCTGCTGTGGCACCAATGGCCCCGCCGACACAGAAGCGAATCCCCGTGACTTCGTTAAGAAGGCCAAATCACTCGTTTTTTTCACTTTACCAGGTAAGGCACCCACCGAGCTACGCGGCTCTTTTCCAGAAGCGACCTGGCCACCACAAGCGATAGCTCAACGAAGTCGCTTATCGTCACGTGGAGGCAATGTACAGCGGCCAAATGCTGTAAACGTGCGGGTGTTGATTCTAAATGTGGAGGGAATGAACCCCGGAGACAAAGGAGACAAAGCCCACGCGGGCACGGGGAGAGAGACGCACACACCACGAATGTAGAGCGAGCGTCAGGGTCGGGGGTCGACCCCACGGACATCTCGGGATGCCGAGTCCGCCGAAGCAGTTGACGTCGTCGTCATCGTCACCGTCATCACCCCCAGCCCTCGTTCAAGGCTGAGTGGTCCGAGGTGACTCCCGCAAAGACGGTCCGATACGATTGCCAACACTCCCGATTGGGATCACGCATCACGGGCCAGCAATCATCATCGCCCCCCGAACCCCCTGCACCCCCCCCCCCCCCCACCAACTCCAGCCCCCTACTGGCAGACCAAATTCCCCCGTTTCGCAGGTCTGACTGAGGCCGCCGCAGTGGGTCGCCTCGTGCCGCAAAGGGGGACAGCTGCCGCTGGGGGTGCCCGTTTCGAGGCGGTGCGTTGAGATTGAGACACGATGTGGCAGCGCTCTGGGACGGCCCGGTGCCTAGGAGTGCGGCTCGCTCAACAAAGACACATCGAGCTATCGTGTAAGTCTCATTATTATTATTATCATTGGTTTAATACGTAGGCTTTTGAGACTCGAATTGTACATGTCGTGGGTTGACTCTTCAACACGCAACCGTTGTGCTGAACCAGTAACGAATTGGCACGTTTTTGCTTACCAATGGGCTGTGTCGGGTGGTGGCGGGGTTTAACGACACGTTTGTATTTACGCAGTCTAATCCAAGAAAACCCACCTCTGTTACGAATATTATTATTATTGTTGTTATTCACCGGCATCGTTTCAAGTAAGCTTCACTCTACTGATGAGACGCTGTGTGTTGAAACCTGGTCCACAGGAGCTTGCTCGCCTCGAAACAATGCCGATTAAATGTCGCACTCCCAGAAGGCCGTGCGAACACGGTTCATACGTGAGGGGGGGGGGGGGAGACACAAAGTCTGCCTGTCTCTTTTGTTATTCACATTCTCAACAACAACAACGACAACAACGCTTTTAGGTTATTTTGAATTGCCACCACCACCACCACCATCATCATCATCACTATGGACAGGTCGATTGTATGCATGCAAGTTGAACCTCCTTCCGCAACGTACGTCGCCAACCGTGCTAACTTGGGGGTGCGATCGCCAACGTCCGGGAATCGAAGCCTCGCGCCAAAAGTAGGCGCACGGAGTTGCCAGTTGGACGACCAGGCCCCGGCAAAAAAATTCCCTCGCACCTCCCAAGCGTGGAGCTCGCCGGCCAATCCCCCAGTACGCATTCCACGCACAAAATTGCCCGCGATGGCATCTTTCATTTGGCCGCGCCGCTCTCCGCGCAGCGCGGATCCACAACAGGGGGATAAGCCCGCAATGTGCTCGCCCTGAGAATTATTTTCAGCAGTTATTTTATTAATTAGCTTAGCGATTCAAGCTCAATAAAACAAAAAACATTAATTACTTTGTAATTTCTTTGTTAATAATTGTTGCAAAGGGTTTTTATTTATTTTATTATACGAGGGTTCCTTTATTAATTATTTACCCCCCCCCCCTCCCCCACCTCTCTTCCCTCGTCGGAATTTTTGTTATCTTGCCACAGGCCTACGCTTACATTCACCCTTTCAACGATTTCCAAAGCTCGCTCGGAATGTTTAGGGGCCAATTTATTCGCGGCTGTAGCCGAAGTATTTGAGATATTTGAGATATTTTCTTTTGGTACGAATTTATCGATGTAGGCTCGCTAATTCTTATTTTTTCCCCCCCCACGTAACAATTTAATGGTTCGCGGGTGCGTCTTGGCTTGTCGGCGGTCGCCCCTGACCTCACCGTCGGTTCGTCGACGATTCATCGATCGATTCTCAATGCGATGGATCTATGTCTCCCGCACGTGACGCATTGAGCCACTTGCGTAATAGCCGAAAGGTTCTTCTTCTTCTTCTTCTTCGTCTTCTTCTTCTTCTTCTGTCGCCTGATGAGGCCGGTTGTAATTACCGGCGAAACGTCATTTTGTAATTGTCGCGGGTTTACTCTCAGACACTCAATGATGGTGTGCTGAACTGGTAACTAATTGTCGTGCTTTGTTTTTACGTCACAAAGCAAACTACTTGGCTGTGTCGAGTTGGTGGCGGGGTTTAACGACGCATTCATAGTCACGAGATCTAATCCAGCAAAAAAAAATGAACCTCTATGATGGATCATCATCATCATTATCATCGTCGTTGTTGTTGTTTGCCCGGCGAAAGCCCTCGCCGAGTCTCAAGGCCCCGTCTTCAGGAGGGTCCTGCCAGGTTAAACAACCACATCCTCATTCGAGACCCGAACATCATCACAACACCTCCTCCTCCCTCCCTTCTCATCCCCCCCCACCTCCTTCTCCTCCACCTCTTCCACCTCCTCCTTCCCCGCCCTCCCCCTCCTCCACCTCCTCCTCGAAGGCACTGGCGGCGTGACCATCAACCGCGTCACGACATCGTACGCAGGCCGCTGCCTCTGCGCCACAACCTCCTTCGTGAACGTAAACTTCAATACGCAAGCCGGAGAGGTGCGATTTGTGCTCACGCCAAGGTACGCTGTGAACCCATTTAGTAAACCCATAGAGGCGCATAGAGCTATGTAGACTCACGGATAAACATAGAGCCTCGCAGATATACATGGAGACTCACAGAGACCCATAGGGATACACAGAGACTCATAGACATATATTAAAGACAAGCCGCAGCAGTGCCAATGTGGGCCGTGCAACCCGAGCTATGGACCCGCACAGTAAACCCAACGTGGTCTGCGCTCCATCAACGGAGAAAGAGGAGGAACAGCGACACGGCACGAAATCCCTCTCTCCGCTGAAGCTGTCTCGTCGTGGCCAGCAGCAGCAAGCAGGACCTCGACATTGGCATCGAGCTCCTCAATGTGTTGCCAGATACAATGCAGGTGAACGTGGATGATATAATCGCAGAATAAAACAGCGAGACGGAAAGCAACTGAGAGAGAGAGAGAGACAGAGAGAGAGACAGAGGGCCTGATAAGAAATACAAACACAGGGCAACAGAGACATAGACGCATACACGGATGGGCAGAGATTTAGAAGAAAGATGCAGAGGCAGGCAACCAGACAGGCAAACTGGAAGGCAGACAAGCAGGCAACGAGGCAGACAGGCAGGCAGGCAGTCAGACAGGCAAACTGGAAGGCAGACAAGCAGGCAACGAGGCAGACAGGCAGCCAGACAGGCATGTAGGCAGTCAGACTGGCAAACTGGAAGGCAGACAAGCAGGCAACGAGGCAGACAGGCAGGCAGGCAGTCAGACAGGCAAACTGAAAGGCAGACGAGCAGGCAACAAGGCAGACAGGCAGGCAGGCAGCCAGACAGGCAAACTGGAAGGCAGACAAACAGGCAGGCAGCCAGGTAGACAAGCAGAGATAGACAGCAGACAGGCAGGCAGCCAGAATCAATGGGGCTGTGCATCCTCACCCCGAGTCTCGACCGCGCTCGCCTACCGCTCCAATCCGGTGGCGCTATTAGATATGCGCATAGTAATGAGCGAGAGCGGCTAACGGGGCAAGTGATGGTGGCGGAAAGGTGCGGTTTGGGCTGTGGTCATTTATCAAGTTGGGCTGGACCAGAGGGACGGAGGAGGCGGTCGCGCTGGGAGGAGAAGGGACCCCTCTGGCCGTGGATGTTCCATCCCCTCCCCCCCATTTACCAGGGCAACCTCTGGTCACGTGCGAAGAGATCCGATTGAAGAACATCTATAATTATAATCGATAATAGCGGGCGGGGGGGGGGGGTTGGGTTGGATTGCGTGAATATGAGTGTCAGTTTAACACATACGCTTTCATGACCAATATTAACCATAAGATGTTTCTGGGTTAGATCGCATGAATGTAATTGCTTCGTTAGACCCAGCACCACCCGACCGGGGCCGATCATTAACATTTGCCACGTAAACAAAACGTGCCAATTTAGTTAATAGTTCAGCACACCGGTCGTGTGTTGGAGAGTAAACCCACAACATTTACAACTCAATTACGACGTTTGGCCGGTTATTACAACCAGCATCATCAGGTGACAGCCAGAGTTGTGGAGAAATCCCTGCTCCTGTTTATGTCTTAGATGGAGGGGGTAAGTGGGATGTCGTCACTGTGAACCTATCAGAGGGGGGGGTGTTAATCCAATCGTGTAAGTTACAATGGACAACCTATTATTAGTTGGGTTATTCACATCGATTACCGGTTTTGCTGCACATATCCAACTGTCTAACGACAAACAGACAGCCATCCGTTTGTGTGCCCACGCAGTTTCTGTTTGGCCGGAAAGATGGGACTAACCGGGCACAGCACGGACTGGTAGTGGGATGGACTGATGCGGTACAGGAGGATGTGGAACTGATTAGACTTGCCGACGACTGGTACCAGCGGTGTCAAGATCGGCCTCTGTGGAGGAGGCTCGTGAAGGACGCTGCTGCTGGGCAGTTGGAGGCGGTCGCCCTCCAGCAACGACGGAGGGCGGAGGAGCGACGCTCACAACGACGAGCCGAGCGCCGGGCGGATAAAACACAGCAAAGTTGGCACAGTGGGGAGCACAGGCGATGCGGATCGGTCAACCCGTGGCACCTTGGTCTGTCCAGTGACCTCCTGCCAGCAGCGGTCCCTCGAAACTTCACGCAGCAGCATCAAAAGCGCGCCCAGCCTGGCACAGGCGCCGTGGTGACGTCACTGGCGAACGGCGGGTTGTTGTTCTTCGTGTGGGCGGTCAGCAAGCGGCAATTACGACCCGAATCCAATCGATCGATCGATCGATCCAAATTTGGCGTGCCAATATCGCCCCCAACCAAAGCGTGCGACGCAGCGGGACGGGGGACAGCGGGGGGGGGACACGGAGCAACAACGCGGACGGGGGACAAGCAACCCGCCGTGACCTCGGCGGCTGACGCCGACTCCGCGGAGAGTGAGCCGCAGCTGCACGCTGTGCTGTGGCGAGTGGTAAATACAAGTCTAAGTGCTTCGATTCCCACTCAAGACCCAAAAACCATTGCCAAATATTTAAACTCGGAATGAACAACAAAAAAAAAAAAACCACGATCATTTATTTTCAGAAGCTGCCTGGCCACCAACAAACGATAGCCCAACAAAGCGGCGCATCGTCACCGCGTGGAAGTGTATGGCGAGTAGCCAAACACTCTAAACGCGTGACGTTGATTTTAAACGTGGAGGAAAAGAACCAGAGGACCCGGAGAAAAATCCACGCCACCACGGGGCGAGAGAGACACGCAAACTCAAAATATACAGCAGCAGCAACAGCAGGCGTCAAGGTCGGGATCGAACCCACGACCTGCTGTATACCGGGTGAGGTAGTTAACATCTCACACCGTGGCACCATATTCAATAATATTTAAATGTTTTAACCGGTGCTACTTCGGACAGGCTACCTAGGAGAGGCCCAGAACCAGCTCAGGTATCTCTCGTACCTGATGTTAGCCTTGGCCGCCGGGAAGTGACCTCGGGCCACTGAGTACGTAGTGCAGTGTGCTAACCGCTGCACCGCCGCTCTCCCATGCACAAAAATAAACACAATATCCCCCGTATAGCCTTTAACAGACTGTTGGGGCAAGTGCCGTGAGCCAACACCTATGAAGGCCGGCACGACACACGAGGGGGTGGGTGGCCAGCACCACGCCCGGCCGCCTTTGTCTCCCCAGTGGCGATGTTTACACACTGCACGAGGCTGAGTCCACCTAGGGGAGGCCCAGAAACGGTTCAGATAATTGTCAATGGTATCGGCCGGGAGCGGCAATCGAACGGAGAGTCGCCGGGTTCGTAGTGCGGAGCGCTAACCGCTACGCCGCCGCTCCCTGTACACAAAAACACGCACACACCCTGAGACGCACACACACACACACACTCTGATACATTCACACACACGTACATATTATTTTACAAGGTAACGCCTTGGGGACACTGATGATGAGTGACACGCCGGCATTTGGCCGCACAATGGAATCTACACTTGCCCCCGCGAAGACCCCTTCAGGGTATCGTTCCCAACTTGGCGAGGGTCCTCGATGACAGAAGTGACGGACGTCAGGGGAACCCGGCTGGCTCAGAGGTCAGAAGGTTCAAATCCAGGTCCTCAAGGGTGGTGAGTTGACAGTCTCAACCGGGGTCACCAATGACCAGATTTACAGACCTGTAGACTCAGCATGTGATCCATGGGCCCACAAAGGGAGCCATAGACTCTCACACACACACTGGGTTGTGATTAAGCCTGGTCAAGCCTAGCGAATTGATGGTCTCAACTCAGTCACCAATGACGGATATAGAGACTTATCGACTCAGCATGTGACCCCATAGACCCACAAAGAGAGCCACAGACTCGACGTGTGACCCACAGACCCACGTACAGACCCACGTACTCACTCACACACACACACCGGGTTGTGACCAAGCCAATTCCTGAAGCGCAGTGAGTTGATGGTCTCCGATCAGCACGGCCGGCTTACGTGCGGCGCGAAAGAAGTTCAAAGCACGTGCGCACGTCTCAGCCCGGCCACCTAAGACCTGCACGGTACTTCACTCGGCCAATGTCCACCTGCGGTGTGACGAGATGCATTGCCAGGCGAGGCGGCGGCAGTGAGCGTGACATGGGACGGGAAGCGGACACGAGCCAACCAGGGCGGGCTGCCTTCCTGGTTTTGGGTCACGTGCCCCCACTTATAGGTTCGTAAGTCGAGTCCAGAGAAATAGGGGTAAAGAGACGAGAGGGGGAGGGGGGTGGGTAATGAGAATAGAGAGATAGGGGTAATGAAGAGAGAGAGATATGTAGGGGTAATGAGATAAAGAGATAGGGGTAACGAGTTTAGAGAGATAGGGGTAACGAGGAGAGAGATAGGGGTAACGAGGAGAGAGAGATAGGGGTAACGAGGAGAGAGAGATAGGGGTAATGAGAAGAGAGAGATAGGGGTAATGAGAAGAGAGAGATAGGGGTAATGAGAAGAGAGAGATAGGGGTAATGAGAAGAAAGAGCGGTAACAAGATTTGAGAGAGGGGTAACAAGACTGGAGAGATAGGGGCAGTGGCTGATATCACCATCATCACCACCATCACCACCATCATCATCATCATCGCCATCATCACCACCATCATCACCACCATTATCACCACCACCATCATCATCACCACCATCATCGCCAACACCACCATCATCGCCATTATCACCACCACCACCATCATCATCACCATCACCACCACCATCATTACCACCATCATTATCATCACCATTACCATCATCACCACCATCACCATCACCACCATCATCATCACCAACACCATCATCATCACCATCACCACCACCATCACCACCACCATCACCACCATCATCACCAACACCATCATCACCACCATCATCATCATCACCATTACCACCATCATCATCATCACCACCATCATCACCAACACCATCACCATCATCGCCTCACGTGGAAGCTTATAGCAGGGGCCACATAACGTAAACGCGCGTTGTTCATTCTCGACGTGGAGGAGGAGCACGTGGAACGACCCACACGACCACCACGGGCGGAGACGCACAAAGAGAACACGCGGACTCCGAATACGCAACGGCAAGAGGCGTCGCCGGGGTCCGGCGTCGAACCGACGTGGCTCCTGCTACGTTGCCGAGGAGACGTCTCCCTCGCGTGCTACGCTGCGTAGCAGGCGAGGGAGACGGCGTCTCCTCGGCAGGAGACGCCGTCTCCTCGGCAGCGTAGCAGGCGAGGGAGACGGCGTCTCCTCGGCAGGAGACCCCGTCTCCTCGGCAGTGTAGCAGGCGAGGAGACGGCGTCTACCTCGCCTGCTACACTGCGTAGCAGGCGAGGAGACGGCGTGTCCTCGGCAGAGCGGCGCCCACGAGAGTGGGAGGGAGAAGAGCGTTGGGGCGCTCGTCGGGTGGACATCTGGCCGCTATCACGCGGCGTGTTCGACGCTCCCCTCTCTCTCTTTCTCTCTCTCGCAAATTAGCTCTCGCTTACTCGGGACGGATTACTCGCGACGTCCCTGCACGACGTCCCCGCACGACGTGGGAGCAGGGGCGGTCGGAACAGGCGGTGGGAACCGGTGCCCCCGTCGGGGAATTGAATCCAGGTCACTCCCCCCCCCCCCCGTAGCAGCTTTGTCACCTTGCGCACCGCCCGCGGATGCATCAACGCGCTTGTGCACACGTGTGCGTCGCGCGCTGGCACACACGTGTGCGTTTGTACACACGTGTGTGTCGCGCGCTGGCACGACAAAGCGGAACAAAACATTAAGACTACCCCCCCCCCATCCCCCGATGCCAAAACTAAAAAAGTGCGGATTGCAACATTTAACAACAACAACAACAAAAATCTATCAAACGTTTGCGCTTCGTTGTCTGTGTGCCGGCGAATAATACTGATTAAAAAAAAACAAATTACAATTCTTTTCTGCAATTTTTGTAAACGTAAATATGCACAGAGGGATGTGGTTCAGGTCTCACCGACGGTGGCATTTTACCGGCACGAGGAGCGACGGTGCCGTGCGTCGTCGCAGCAGCCGCCGCCGCAAGGCAATCTCACGCCGTTCGCCGTTCAATAACACACGAGTGCGGGTGGGGGGGGTAGAGGGAGCTGGGGAGGAAGGAGGAGCCGTGCCTCACAATCGCTTTGTGATCATGCCCCAAAACAGCGTTCGTCCCCTGTTACGCTTTGGTGGCCTGTGGCCAATATCGTGCGTGCGGGGAGCGGTGGTGTAGGAGCGGTGGTGTAGGAGCGGTGGTGTAGGAGCGGTGGTGTAGGAGCGGTGGTGTAGGAGCGGTGGTGTAGGAGCGGTGGTGTAGCAGCGGTGGTGTAGCAGCGGTGGTGTAGGAGCGGTGGTGTAGGAGCGGTGGTGTAGGAGCGGTGGTGTAGGAGCGGTGGTGTAGGAGCGGTGGTGTAGGAGCGGTGGTGTAGGAGCGGTGGTGTAGGAGCGGTGGTGTAGGAGCGGTGGTGTAGGAGCGGTGAGCGCTACGCTGCGCTAGGAAACCCCGGCGGCCTGAGTTCGATTCCCGCTCACGGCCACCGAAATCGGTAACGATTATCTGAAACGGTTCTGGGCCTCCCCGAGGTTGACTCAGCCTCAAATGAGTACCTGGGTGCGGTGTGCAAACATCGACCACTGGGGAGACAAAGGCGGCCGGGCGTGGTGCTGGACACCAACCCCCTCGTGCGCCGTGCCGGCCTTCATAGGTGCCCGCTAACGGCGCTTGCCCCAACGGTCTTGTTAACCCAGCACCTGGGTTAGGAGTCAAACCCCGGGCCCTCTTGCTGCGAAGCGCGTCAGTGCCACCACGTGACAAACTAACGCGACACGAACGCAAAAACGAACCCCCTCATCCTCGACTCGTCTTTAACCTCTCTCGCCGTCACGACGTGCGGGGCGTCGCTCGCACGCGCTCGGAGCTTCGACGCGCGGACTGCAACGTCGGACGTCGTGCCCAACGACAACAAATAAAACGACGATGACGACGACAACAACAACAACAACACGCCGCACCCCGCCAAGACCCGTCGGAGATCCAACGCCGCGAGTTTCTTAAATCCGCCCCCACCCCCCCCCCCCCTCTTTCACCACCACCGGCCCCCCAACCAGGAGAGGTAGTTAACATCTCTTAGGCACCGTGATGATGATGAGAGAGAGAGAGACACGCAAATTCCAAATATACAGCAGCAGCAGCAGGCGTCCGGGTCGGGATGGAGCCCACAACCTCCTGTGTACCAGGCGAGAGAGTTAACATCTCTTATGCACCGTGATGATGATGATGAGAGAGAGAGACAAGCAAACTCCAAATATACAGCAGCAGGCTTCAGGGGCGGGGTCGAACCCACGAACCTCCTGTGTACCTGGCGAGGTAGTTAACATCTCTCAGCCACCGCAGCCCCTATGTATTGTTCCCCTAAATCTCGGTGCCCCCTTGAGCTACTCAGGGCGGGGGGGGGGGGGGGCGTGGGCCCTAAGCTTTTGCTGTTGTCTGATCAGCCCCCCGCGCTGTCCCGCCCCCACCCCCCGAGTGCCACGCACCGGCGATGGCGACAACGGTGAATGGAGTCGATGACGCGGGCCTGCAGCGACAGCGATTCATCGACACCACCAAAAGAGACAAAGATCCCCCGTGTAGCCTCAACAGACTGTTGGGGCAAGTGCTGCTAGCGAGCGCCAACGAAGGCAGGCACGGCACACGACCGGGGTGTGGGTGGCCAGCACCACGCCCGGCCGCCTTTGTCTCCCCCAGTGGCGACGTTTTACGCAACGCGCCGGGTACTCGTTTGAGGCCGAGTCCACCTAAGGGAGGCCCAGGAGCGGTTCAGACAACCGTTGCCGGTGTTGGTGGCCGCGAGCTGGGAATGGAACTCGGGACGCCGGGTTCGCGAACTGCTGCGCCACCGTTCCCCACGTGAACGCCACCTCCACGCACACACGCGCACACACACACACACACGCACACACACACGCACACACACGCACACACACACGCACGCACGCACACACGCACACACGCACGCACGCACACACACACGCACGCACACACACACGCACACACTCACACGCACACACACACGCACACACACACACACGCACGCACACACGCACGCACGCACGCACACACACACGCACGCACACACACACGCACACACGCACGCACGCACGCACACACACACGCACGCACACGCACACGCACACACACACGCACACACGCACACACGCACGCACACACACACACACGCACACACGCACACACACACACACGCACACACACACACGCACACACACGCACACACACGCACACACACACGCACACACACCTACCCACAGCCACTCCCCGCGCGCCACACCAGCACCGTGCGTTTGACGGACACGGGCGCTGCTGATGAGCACAGACCAAGTGCTCTGCTGCTCGTGACAAGGGGCCATCTGGCGCCGTGCCTCATCTTTGATGATGATGATGGGGGAGGGGGAATGGATGTAGGGCAGAGGGAATTGATTATGGATTTTTTTTTCACGAGAAGGTTAATTAGTGTGGTGGTGGCGGTGGTGCACGGTGGTGGTGGTGGTGGTGTTCGCGGTTAGCGCCGTGCTGCGCTTTGAACCCCGGCGACCCGAATTCGATTCCCGCTCACGGGCACCAAACACCGGTGACGATTCTCTGAACAGGTCCCTGGGATTCCCCCTAGGTCGACTCGGCCTCAAATGAGCACCCGGCGCGGTGTGTGAACAAAGTCATCACGACACCGGGGAGACAAAGGCAGCCGGGCGTGGTGTTGAAGCAGCGCCCACCGCCCTCGTGTTGACCTTTCACAGGTGCTGCTCACGCACAGCATGTGCCCCAACAGTCTGTTACAGGCTACACGGGGGAAGGAGGGAAAAGGGGGGGGGGGATGTTTGTCTTTGATGATGGGGGTGGTAGTGGATGGAGTGGGGTTGGATGGGTGAAGTGTGGGGAGAAGGGAGGGGGGCGGGGCCTTGCCTCTGGGCACTGCGCTGCCACGCAGCATTCTCGTTGCTACTCAATTCACATCCATGTCGAGTCCTTGCGTATTCCATCTGGCAGTTCACCAGCAATTGATTCAAGCGAGCCTGACTTCTGTGTGCGTGTGGCCACCCCCAACTCTGAATCCCTTCCCCTCTCATCTCTCTCTCATGTCTCTCTATCATCTCTCTCATCTATCTATCATCTCTCTATCATCTCTCTCTCTCTCATCTCTGTCATCTCTCTCTCTCTTATCTCTCTCAAGTCTCTCTCATATCTCTCTCATCTATCTATCATCTCTCTATCATCTCTCTCTCTCATCTCTCATCTCTGTCATCTCTCTCATCTCTCTCTCTCTCTCATCTCTCTCAAGTCTCTCTCATATCTCTCTCATCTATCTAGCATCTCTCTCATCTCTGTCATCTCTGTCATCTCTGTCATCTCTCTCATCTCTCTCATATCTCTCTCGTCTCTCTCTCGTCTCTCTCATGTCTCTCTCAAGTCTCTCTCATCTCTCTGTCATCTCTCATCTATCTATCTATCTATCATCTCTCTGTCATCTCTCTCTATCATCTCTCTCATCTCTCTCTCATCTCTCTCATCTCTCTCTCATCTCTCTCTCATCTCTGTCATCTCTGTCATCTCTGTCATCTCTCTCATCTCTCTCATATCTCTCTCATATCTCTCTCATATCTCTCTAATCTTTCTCATCTCTCTGTCATCTCTCTGTCATCTCTCTGTCATCTCTCTGTCATCTCTCTGTCATCTCTCTGTCATCTCTCTGTCATCTCTCTGTCATGTCTCTGTCATGTCTCTCTCATGTCTCTCTCATGTCTCTCTCATGTCTCTCTCATCTCTCTCTCTCATCTCTCTCTCTCATCTCTCTCTCATCTCTCTCTCATCTCTCTCTCATCTCTCATCTATCTATCATCCCTCTGTCATCTCTCTCTGGCATCTCTCTCTATCATCTCTCTCATCTCTCTCATCTCTCTATCATCTCTCTCATCTCTCTCTCATCTCTCTCTCATCTCTCTCTCATCTCTCCCTATCATCTCTCTCATCTCTCTCTATCATCTCTCTATCATCTCTCTCTAATCTCTCTCATCTCTCTCTCTATCATCTCTCTCACTCTCATCTCTCTCTAATCTCTATCATCTCTCTATCATCTCTCTCAACTCTCTAATCTATCTATCATCTCTCTATCATCTCTCTATCATCTTTCTATCAACTCTCTCTCAACTCTCTCATCTCTCTCATCTCTCTCATCTCTCTCATCTCTCTCTTATCTCTCTCTTATCTCTCTCATCTCTCTGTCATCTCTCTATCATCTCTCTCATCTCTCTATCATCTCTCTATCATATCTCTCTCATCTCTCTATCATCTCTCTGTCATCTTTCTCTAATATCTCTCTAATCTCTCTCATCTCTCTATCATCTCTCAGTCAGCCCAAGCCTCCACATTCGCATGATCCGGCCCGAGTCCATCCATCATTCACAGCATCAACAAAAACTCAGAGGCGTCCGTCAGTCCATAACACTCACTCACTCACTTATCTAATAAACAAAACCTATATATACCATGCAAAATATATCTTTAAAATGCGTATAAAACAGGTGACGTTTCGGGCAATAGCCCTTCTTCATTACCACATCAATAATTGTTTTTTTTTTAAATTAATTAAATACCTTTACCATCAGAGTCACCGCCAGGGGGAGGTCAGTCCCAAGGCAACTGAGGGACAGTGGCACTGAAGCTGCTGATGATGCTGATGGTGCTGATGCTGTTGATACTGCTGTTAATAATGGTGCTGATGATGCTGCTAATGATGATGCTGCTGCTGCCGATGATGCTGCCGTTGATAATAGTGCTGATGATGGTGCTGATGGTGCTGATGGTGCTGATGATGATGCTGTTGATGCTGCTCTTAATAATGTGCTGATGATGCTGCTAATGATGATGCTGCTGCCGATGCTGCTGCCGTTGATGATGGTGCTGATGATGGTTCTGAAGCTGCTGATGATGCTGCTGTTAATAATGGTGCTGATGATGCTGCTAATGATGGTGCTGATGATGGTGCTGATGGTGCTGATGATGATGCTGCTGATGCTGCTCTTAATAATGGTGCTGATGATGCTGCTAATGATGATGCTGATGATGCTGCTGCCGATGATGATGGTGCTGATGATGGTGCTGAAGCTGCTGATGATGATGCTGTTGATGCTGCTGTTAATAATGGTGCTGATGATGCTGCTAATGATGATGCTGATGATGCTGCTGCAGCCGATGCTGCCGATGATGCTGCCGTTGATGATGGTGCTGATGATGGTGCTCATGGTGCTGATGATGATGCTGTTGATTCTGCTGTTAATAATGGTGCTGATGATGTTGCTAATGATGATGCTGATGATGCTGCTGCCGACGATGCTGCCGTTGATGATGGTGCTGATGATGGTGCTGATGGTGCTGATGAAGATGCTGTTGATGCTGCTCTTAATAATGGTGCTGATGATGCTGCTAATAATGATGCTGCTGCTGCTGCCGCCGTTGATGATGGTGCTGATGATGCTGCTGCCGATGATAATGATGCTGCTGCTGTTGTTGATGGTGCAGATGCTGCTGCTGATGCTGCTGTTGATGATGGTGCTGCTGATGCTGCTGCTGATGCTACCGATGATGCTGCCGATGATGATGCTGCTGCTGCTGCATATGATGATGCTGCTGGTGTTGTTGCTGCTGATGATGTAAACACACGTTTCTTTATTCAAGTGTCGGATTCGTTTTTAATGCGTTACAGCCCGGGGTATAGGCTATTGATGGGCCCCAGCAAAAATATAATAACTGATATTTATACACACACACACACACGCAGCTTCATCACAACACCACAGTACCGTGGGGCTCTGATAAATCCAATGGTGCCTTGTGGGAATGAGGGCCACAACGTCACCGTGTGTGTGAGAGAGTGTGTGTGAGAGTGTGTGAGTGTGTGTGTCAGAGTGTGTGTGAGAGTGTGTGTGAGAGTGTGTGAGTGTGTGTGAGAGTGTGTGTGTGTCAGAGTGTGTGAGTGTGTGAGAGAGTGTGTGAGTGTGTGTGTCAGAGTGTATGAGTGTGTGTGTGAGAGTGTGAGAGTGTGTGTGTGTCAGAGTGTGTGAGTGTGTGAGAGAGTGTGTGAGTGTGTGTGTCAGAGTGTGTGAGTGTGTGAGAGAGTGTGTCTGTGTGTGAGAGAGTGTGTGAGTGTGTGTGTGTCAGAGTGTGTGAGAGTGTGTGCGTATGTGTGTGAGTGTGTGTGTGTGTGTCAGAGTGTGTGAGAGTGTGTGTGAGAGTGTGTGAGGGTGTGTGTGAGAGTGTGTGTGTGTGAGAGAGTGTGTGAGTGTGTGTGTCAGAGTGTGTGAGTGTGTGTGTGAGAGTGTGAGTGTGAGAGTGTGTGTCAGAGTGTGAGAGTGTGTGTGAGAGTGTGAGTGTGAGAGTGTGTGTGAGAGTGTGTGTGTGTGAGAGAGTGTGTGAGTGTGTGTGTGAGAGTGTGTGAGTGTGTGTGTGAGAGTGTGTGTGAGAGTGTGTGTCAGAGTGTGAGAGTGTGTGTGAGAGTGTGTGTGTGTGTGTGAGAGTGTGTGAGTGTGTGTGTCAGAGTGTGTGAGTGTGTGTGAGTGTGTGTGAGAGTGTGTGAGAGTGTGTGTGAGAGTGTGTGTGAGAGTGTGTGTGTGTGAGAGAGTGTGTGAGTGTGTGTGTGTCAGAGTGTGTGTGAGTGTGTGAGTGTGTGTGTGAGAGTGTGTGTCAGAGTGTGAGAGTGTGTGTGAGAGTGTGTGTGTGTGTGTGAGAGTGTGTGAGTGTGTGTGTCAGAGTGTGTGAGTGTGTGTGAGTGTGTGAGAGTGTGTGAGTGTGTGAGAGTATGTGTGAGTGTGTGTGTCAGAGTGTGAGAGTGTGTGTGAGTGTGTGAGAGTGTGTGTCAGAGTGTGCGAGAGTGTGTGAGAGTGTGAGTGTGTGTGAGAGTGTGTGAGAGAGTGTGAGAGTGTGTGAGAGTGTGAGTGTGTGTCAGAGTGTGTGTGAGAGTGTGTGAGAGTGTGTGAGAGTGTGTCAGAGTGTGAGAGTGTGTGAGTGTGTGTGTGAGTGTGTGTGAGAGTGTGTGAGTGTGTGTGTGAGTGTGTGTGAGAGTGTGTGAGAGTGTGAGTGTGAGTGTGTGAGTGTGTGTGAGTGTGTGTGAGTGTGTGTGAGAGTGTGTGAGAGTGTGTGTGAGTGTGTGTGAGAGTGTGTGAGTGTGTGTGTGAGTGTGTGAGAGTGTGTGAGTGTGTGTGAGAGTGTGTGAGAGTGTGTGAGAGTGTGTGTGAGTGTGTGTGAGAGTGTGTGTGAGTGTGTGTGAGAGTGTGCGAGTGTGTGAGAGTGTGTGCGAGTGTGTGAGAGTGTGTGAGAGTGTGTGTGAGTGTGTGAGAGTGTGTGAGTGTGTGTGAGAGTGTGTGAGTGTGTGAGTGTGTGTGTGAGTGTGTGAGAGTGTGTGAGAGTGTGTGAGTGTGTGTGAGAGTGTGTGAGTGTGTGTGAGAGTGTGAGAGTGTGCGAGTGTGTGAGAGTGTGTGAGAGTGTGTGAGAGTGTGAGTGCGTGTGTGAGTGTGTGTGAGAGTGTGTGAGTGTGTGTGAGTGTGTGTGAGAGTGTGTGTGAGTGTGTGTGAGAGTGTGTGA
This sequence comes from Petromyzon marinus, assembly GCF_048934315.1. Taxonomy (NCBI): domain Eukaryota; kingdom Metazoa; phylum Chordata; class Hyperoartia; order Petromyzontiformes; family Petromyzontidae; genus Petromyzon; species Petromyzon marinus. The sequence continues at coordinate 54,931 of NW_027423551.1, forward strand.
GTGTGTGTGTGTGAGTGTGTGAGAGTGTGTGAGTGTGTGTGAGAGTGTGTGAGAGTATGTGAGAGTGTGTGTGAGTGTGTGTGAGAGTGTGTGAGTGTGTGTGTGAGTGTGTGAGAGTCTGTGAGAGTGTGTCAGAGTGTGTGTGAGTGTGTGAGTGTGTGTGAGAGTGTGTGAGTGTGTGTGTGAGTGTGTGAGAGTGTGTGTGAGAGTGTGTGCGAGTGTGTGAGAGTGTGTGCGAGTGTGTGAAAGTGTGTGAGAGTGTGTGTGAGTGTGTGAGAGTGTGTGAGTGTGTATGAGAGTGTGTGAGTGTGTGTGAGTGTGTGTGTGAGTGTGTGAGAGTGTGAGTCTGTGTGTGAGAGTGTGTGAGTGTGTGTGAGAGTGTGAGTGTGTGAGAGTGTGAGAGTGTGTGTGAGAGTGTGTGAGTGTGAGAGTGTGTGTGAGTGTGTGAGTGTGTGTGAGAGTGTGTGAGAGTGTGTGTGAGTGTGTGTGAGAGTGTGTGAGAGTGTGTGAGTGTGTGTGGGGAGCGGTAGTGTCGCGGTAAGCGCGCTGCGCTATGAAACCAGCGACCCGAGTTCGATTCCGGCTCACGGCCAACACCATCGGTGACGATTATCCGAACCGGTCCTGGGCCTCCGCTAGGTCGACTCAGCCTCAAATAAGCAAATGGTGCGGTGTGTCAACATCGCCACTGGGGAGACAAAGGCGGTCGGGCGTTAAGGATATACGGGGGATCTTTGTATTGTGTGCGTGAGTGCGCGTGCGTGTGTGAGTGTGTGTGAGTGTGTGAGTGCGTGTGAGTGTGTGAGTGTGTGAGTGAGTGTGTGAGTGCGTGTGAGTGTGTGAGTGTGTGAGTGCGTGTGAGTGTGTGAGTGCGTGTGAGTGTGTGAGTGCGTGTGAGTGCGTGAGTGTGTGAGTGTGTGAGAGTGTGTCAGTGTGTGTGAGAGTGTGTCAGTGTGTGTGAGTGTGTGTCAGTGTGTGTGAGTGTGTGTGAGTGTGTGAGAGAGTGTGTGTGAGTGTGTGAGAGAGTGTGTGTGAGTGTGTCAGTGTGTGTGAGTGTGTGAGAGAGTGTGTGTGAGTGTGTGAGTGCGTGCGAGTGTGAGTGTGTGTGAGTGCGTCTGTGCGAGTACTGCCTCCCGGCTGAATAACAATCCGTACGAATTGCGTTCACCTAACCCAGCGGTGGAACTTTGAGTTGAACTGAAGGGGCTTGAGCAATGGGCGGTGATGGCACTCCGACCTCTCCGCCCCCCCCTCCCCCCCACACGGGAGCCAGACACGCTGTAGATGTTTGTCCTTGGTTTTT
>NW_027423552.1:0-56171 GCF_048934315.1 Petromyzon marinus
CCCGGCCCGCCTCTCTCTCCCCCCGGCCCCCCTCTCTCTCCCCGGCCCCCTCTCTCTCCCCCCGGCCACCCTCTCTCTGCCCCCGGCCCCCCTCTCTATCCCCCCCGGCCCCCCCCTCTCTCCCCCCGGCCCCCCTCTCTCTCCCTCTGGCCCACCACTCTGTCCCCCCGGCCCCCCTCTCTCTGCCCCCGGCCCCCCTCTCTCTCCCCCCGGCCCCCCTCTCTCTCCCACCGGCCCCCCTCTCTCTCTCCCCCCGGCCCCCCTCTCTCTCTCCCCGGCCCCCCTCTCTTTCCCACCTCCCCCCTCTCTCTCCCCCCGGCCCCCCTCTCTCTCCCCCCGGCCCCCCTCTCTCTCCCCACGGCCTCCCTCTCTCTCCCCACGGCCCCCCTCTCTCTCCCCACGGCCCACCTCTCTCTCCCCACGGCCCCCCTCTCTCTCTCCCCGGCCCCCCTCTCACTCCCCCCTGCCCCCCTCTCTCTCCCCCCTCTCTCTGCCCCCGGCCCCTCTCTCTCTCCCCCCGGACCCCCTCTCCCTCCCCCCGGCCCCCCTCTCTCTCCCGCCGGCCCCCCTCTCTCTCCCCCCGGCCCCCCTCTCTCTCCCCCCGGCCCCCCTCTCTCTCCCCCCGGCCCCTCTCTCTCTCCCCCCGGCCCCCCTCTCTCTCCCCACGGCCCCCCTCTCTCTCCCCACGGCCCCCCTCTCTCTCCCCACGGCCCCCCTCTCTTTCCCCCCGGCCCCCTTCTCTCTCCCCCCTGCCCCCTCTCTTTCTCCCCACGGCCCCCCTCTCTCTCCCGCCGGCCCCCCTCTCTCTACCCCCGGCTCCCCTCTCTCCCCACGGCCCCCCTCTCTCTCCCCAAGGCCCCCCTCTCTCTACCCCCGGACCCCCTCTCTCTCCCCCCAGCCCCCCTCTCTCTCCCCCCGGCCCCCCTCTCTCTCTCCCCGGCCCCCCTCTCTCTGCCCCCGGCCCCCCTCTCTCTGCCCCCGGCCCCCCTCTCTCTGCCCCCGGCCCCCCTCTCTCTGCCCCCGGCCCCCCTCTCTCTCCCCACGGCCCCCCTCTCTCTCCCCACGGCCCCCCTCTCTCTCCTCACGGCCCCCCTCTCTCTCTCCACGGCCCCCTTCTCTCTCCCCACGGCCCCCCTCTCTCTCCCACCGGCCCCCCTTCTCTCGCCCTGGCCTCCCTCTCTCTCCCCCCGGCCCCCCTCTCTCTCCCCCCGGCCCCCCTCTCTCTCCCCCCGGCCCCCCTCTCTCTGCCCCCGGCCCCCCTCTCTATCCCCCCGGCCCCCCTCTCTCTCCCCCCGGCCCCCCTCTCTCTGCCCCCGGCCCTCCTCTCTCTCCCCCCGGCCCCCCTCTTTTTTTACACGGCCCCCCTCTCTCTCCACACGGCCCCTTTCTCTCTCCCCATGGCCCCCCTCTCTCTCCCCACGGCCCCCCTCTCTCTCCCCACGGCCCCCCTCTCTCTCCCCACGGCCCCTCTCTCTCGCCCACCGGCCCCCCTCTCTCTCCCCCCGGCTGCCCTCTCTCTCCCCACGGCCCCCCTCTCTCTCCCACGGCCCCCCTCTCTCTCCCCCCGGCCCCCCTCTCTCTCCCCCCGGCCCCCCTCTCTCTCCCCCCAGCCCTCCTCTCTCTCCCCCCGGCCTCCCTCTCTCTGCCCCCGGCCCCCCTCTATATTCCCCCGGCCCCCCTCTCTCTGCCCTCGGCCCCCCTCTCTCTGCCCCCGGCCCCCCTTTCTCTGCTCCCGGGCGCCCTCTCTCTCCCCCCAGCCCCCCTCTCTCTCCCCACGGCCCCCCTCTCTCTCCCCACGGCCCCCCTCTCTCTCTCCACGGCCCCCTTCTCTCTCCCCATGGCCCCCCTCTCTCTCCCACCGGCCCCCCTCTCGATCCCCCCCGGCCCCCCTCTCTCTGCCCCCGGCCCCCCTCTCTATCCCCCCGGCCCCCTCTCTCTCCCCCCGGCCTCCCGCTGTCTGCCCCCGGCCCCCCTCTCTCTCCCCCCGGCCCCTCTCTCTCTTCACACGGCCCCCCTCTCTCTCCACACGGCCCTTTTCTCTCTCCCCCCGGCCCCCCTCTCTCTCCCCAAGGCCCCCCTCTCTCTCCCCACGGCCCCCCTCTCTCTCCCCACGGCCCCCCTCTCTCTCCCCACGGCCCCCCTCTCTCTCCCCACGGCCCCCCTCTCTTTCCCCCCGGACCCCTTCTCTCTCCCCCCTGCCCCCTCTCTTTCTCCCCACGGCCCCCCTCTCTCTCCCGCCGGCCCCCCTCTCTCTCCCCCCGGCTCCCCTCTCTCCCCACAGCCCCCCTCTCTCTCCCCACGGCCCCCCTCTCTCTACCCCCGGACCCCCTCTCTCTCCCCCCGGCCCCCCTCTCTCTCCCCCCGGCCCCCCTCTCTCTCTCCCCGGCCCCCCTCTCTCTGCCCCCGGCCCCCCTCTCTCTGCCCCCGGCTCCCCTCTCTCTGCCCCCAGCCCCCCTCTCTCTGCCCCCGGCCCCCCTCTCTCTCCCCCCGGCCCCCCTCTCTCTCCTCACGGCCCCCCTCTCTCTCCCCACGGCCCCCCTCTCTCTCCCCACGGCCCCCCTCTCTCTCTCCACGGCCCCCTTCTCTCTCCCCACGGCCCCCCTCTCTCTCCCACCGGCCCCCCTCTCTCTCCCCCCGGCCCCCCTCTCTCTCCCCCCGGCCCCCCTCTCTCTCCCCCCGGCCCCCCTCTCTTTGCCCCCGGCCCCCCTCTCTATCCCCCCGGCCCCCCTCTCTCTCCCCCCGGCCCCCCTCTCTCTGCCCCCGGCCCCCCTCTCTCTCCCCCCGGCCCCCCTCTCTCTCCCCCCAGCCCTCCTCTCTCTCCCCCCGGCCCCCCTCTCTCTGCCCCCGGCCCCCCTCTCTCTTCCCCCGGCCCCCCTCTCTCTGCCTTCGGCCCTCCTCTCTCTGCCCCCGGCCCCCCTCTCTCTGCTCCCGGCCCCCCTCTCTCTCCCCCCGGCCCCCCTCGCTCTCCCCACGGCCCCCCTCTCTCTCCCCACGGCCCCCCTCTCTCTCTCCACGGCCCCCTTCTCTCTCCCCATGGCCCCCCTCTCTCTCCCACCGGCCCCCCTCTCGATCCCCCCGGCCCCCCTCTCTCTGCCCCCGGCCCCCCTCTCTATCCCCCCGGCCCCCTCTCTCTCCCCCAGGCCTGCTGCTCTCTGCCCCCGGCCCCCCTCTCTCTTCACACGGCCCCCTCTCTCTCCACCCGGCCCTTTTCTCTCTCCCCACGGCCCCCCTCTCTCTCCCCCGGCCCCCCTCTCTCTCCCCCCGGCCCCCCTCTCTCTCCCCCCGGCCCCCCTCTCTCTGCCCCCGGCCCCCCTCTCTCTGCCCCCGGCCCCACTCTCTCTGCCCTCGGCCCCCCTCTCTCTGCCCCCGGCCCCCCTCTCTCTGCCCCCGGCCCCCCTCTCTCTCCCCCCGGCCCCCCTCTCTCTCCCCCCGGCCCCCCTCTCTATCCCCCCGGCCCTCCTCTCTCTCCCCCCGGCCCTCCTCTCTCTGCCCCCGGCCCCCTCTCTCTTCCCCCGGCCCCCCTCTCTCTGCCCTCGGCCCCCCTCTCTCTGCCCCCGGCCCCCCTCTCTCTGCTCCCGGTCCCCTCTCTTTCCCCCCAGCCCCCCTCTCTCTCCGCACGGCCCCCCTCTCTCTCCCCACGGCCCCCCTCTCTCTCTCCACGGCCCCCTTCTCTCTCCCCACGGCCCCCCTCTCTCTCCAACCGGCCCCCCTCTCTCTCCCCCCGGCCCCAATCTCTCTGCCCCCGGCCCCCCTCTCTATCCCCCCGGCCCCCTCTCTCTCCCCCCGGCCCCCCTCTCTCTTCACACGGCCCCCCCCTCTCTCTCCACACGGCCCTTTTCTCTCTCCCCACGGCCCCCCTCTCTCTCGCCACGGCCCCCCTCTCTCTCCCCACGGCCCCCCTCTCTTTCCCACCGGCCCCCCTCTCTCTCCCCCCGGCCCCCTCTTTCTCCCCACGGCCCCCCTCTCTCTCCCACCAGCCCCCCTCTCTCTCCTCCCGGCTCCCCTCTCTCTCCCCACTGCCCCCCTCTCTCTCCCCACGGCCCCCCTCTCTCTACCCCGGCCCCCCTCTCTCTCCCCCCGGCCCCCCTCTCTCTCCCCCTGGCCCCCCTCTCTCTGCCCCCGGCCCCCCTCTCTCTGCCCACGGCCCCCCTCTCTCTCCCCACGGCCCCCCTCTCTCTCACCACGGCCCCCCTCTCTCTCCACGGCCCCCTTCTCTCTCCCCACGGCCCCCCTCTCTCTCCACCGGCCCCCCTCTCTCTCGCCCCGGCCCCCCTCTCTCTCCCCCCGGCCCCCCTCTCTCTCCCCCCGGCCCCCCTCTCTCTCCCCCGGCCCCCTTCTCTCTGCCCCTGGCCCCCCTCTCTATCCCCCCGGCCCTCCTCTCTCTTCCCCCGGCCCCCCTCTCTCTGCCCCCGGCCCCCCTCTCTCTCCCCCCGGCCCCCCTCTCTCTTCACACGGCCCCCTCTCTCTCCACACGGCCCCTTTCTCTCTCCCCACGGACCACTCTCTCTCCCCACGGCCCCCCTCTCTCTCCCCAATGCCCCCCTCTCTCTCCCCACGGCCCCCCTCTCTTTGCCCCCGGCCCCCCTCTCTCTCCCCCTGGCCCCCCTCTTTCTCCCCACGGCCCCCCTCTCTCTCCCTCCGGCCCCCCTCTCTCTCCCCCCTGCTCCCCTCTCTCTCCCCACGGCCCCCTTCTCTCTCCCCACGGCCCCCCTCTCTCTCCCCCCGGCCCCCCTCTCTCTCCCCCCGGCCCCCCTCTCTCTCCCCCCGGCCCCCCTCTCTCTGCCCCCGGCCCCCCTCTCTCTGCCCCCGGCCCCCCTCTCTCTGCCCTCGGCCCCCCTCTCTCTTCCCCCGGCCCCCATCTCTCTGGCCCCGGCCCCCCTCTCTCTCCCCCCGGCCCTCCTCTCTCTCCCCACGGCCCCCCTCTCTCTCCCCACGGCCCCCCTCTCTCTCCCCACGGCCCCCCTCTCTCTCTCCACGGCCCCCTTCTCTCTCCCACCGGCCCCCCTCTCTCTCGCCCCGGCCCCCCTCTCTCTCCCCCCGGCCCCCTCTCTCTCCCCGCAGCCCACCTCTCTCTCCCCCTGGCCCCCCTCTCTCTGCCCCCGGCCCCCCTCTCTCTACCAACGGCCCCCCTCTCTCTGCCATCGGCCCCCCTCTCTCTGCCCCCGGCCCCCCTCTCTCTGCCCCCGGCCCCCCTGTCTCTCCCCCCGGCCCCCCTCTCTCTGCCCCCGGCCCCCCTCTCTCTGCCCCCGGCCCCCCTCGCTCTACCCCCGGGCCCCCCTCTCTCTCCCCCCGGCCCCCCTCTCTCTCCCCCCGGCCCCCCTCTCTCTCCCCCTGGCCCCCATCTCTCTCCCGCCGGCCCCCCTCTCTCTCCCGCCGGCTCCCCTCTCTCTGCCCCCGGCCCCCCTCTCTCTCCCCCCGGCCCCCCTCTCTCTCCCCCCGGCCCCCCTCTCTCTCTTACCCGGCCCCCCCCTCTCTGCCCCCGGCCCCCCTCTCTCTGCCCCCGCCCCCCTCTCTCTGCCCCCGGCCCCCCTCTCTCTCCCCCAGCCCCCCTGTCTCTCTCCCCGGTCCCCCTCTCTCCCCCCGGCCCCCCTCTCTCTCCCCCCGGCCGCCCTCTCTCTCCCCCCGGCCCCCCTCTCTCTCCACCCGGCCCCCCTTTCTCTCCCACCGGCCCCCCTTTCTCTCTCCCCGGCCCCCCTCTCTCTCGCCCCGGCCCCCCTCTCTCTGCCCCCGGCCCCCGACTCTCTGCCCCCGGCCGCCCTCTCTCTGCCCCCGGCCCCCCTCTCTCTCCCCCCGGCCCCCCTCTCTCTCCCCCCGGCCCCCCTCTCTATCCCCCCGGCCCTCCTCTCTCTCCCCCCGGCCCTCCTCTCTCTGCCCCAGGCCCCCCTCTCTCTTCCCCCGGCCCCCCTCTCTCTGCCCTCGGCCCCCCTCTCTCTGCCCCCGCCCCCCTCTCTCTGCTCCCGGCCCCCCTCTCTTTCCCCCCGGCCCCCCTCTCTCTCCCCACGGCCCCCCTCTCTCTCCCCAGGGCCCCCCTCTCTCTCTCCACGGCCCCCTTCTCTCTCCCCACGGCCCCCTCTCTCTCCCACCGGCCCCAATTTCTCTGCCCCCGGCCCCACTCTCTATCTCCCCGGCCCCCTCTCTCTCCCCCCGGCCCCCCTCTCTCTTCACACGGCCCCCCCTCTCTCTCCACACGGCACTTTTCTCTCTCCCCACGGCCCCCCTCTCTCTCCCCACGGCCCCCCTCTCTCTCCCCACGGACCCCTCTCTTTCCCCCTGGCTCCCCTCTCTCTCCCCACGGCCCCCCTCTCTCTCCGCATGGCCCCCCTCTCTCTACCCCAGCCCCCCTCTCTCTACCCCGGCCCCCCTCTCTCTCTTCCCGGCCCCCCTCTCTCTGCCCCCGGCCCCCCTCTCTCTGCCCCCGCCCCCCTCTCTCTGCCCCCGGCCCCCCTCTCTCTCCCCCAGCCCCCCTGTCTCTCTCCCCGGTCCCCCTCTCTCCCCCCGGCCCCCCTCTCTCTCCCCCCGGCCGCCCTCTCTCTCCCCCCGGCCCCCCTCTCTCTCCACCCGGCCCCCCTTTCTCTCCCACCGGCCCCCCTTTCTCTCTCCCCGGCCCCCCTCTCTCTCGCCCCGGCCCCCCTCTCTCTGCCCCCGGCCCCCGACTCTCTGCCCCCGGCCGCCCTCTCTCTGCCCCCGGCCCCCCTCTCTCTCCCCCCGGCCCCCCTCTCTCTCCCCCCGGCCCCCCTCTCTATCCCCCCGGCCCTCCTCTCTCTCCCCCCGGCCCTCCTCTCTCTGCCCCAGGCCCCCCTCTCTCTTCCCCCGGCCCCCCTCTCTCTGCCCTCGGCCCCCCACTCTCTGCCCCCGCCCCCCTCTCTCTGCTCCCGGCCCCCCTCTCTTTCCCCCCGGCCCCCCTCTCTCTCCCCAGGGCCCCCCTCTCTCTCTCCACGGCCCCCTTCTCTCTCCCCACGGCCCCCCTCTCTCTCCCACCGGCCCCCCTCTCTCTCCCCCCGGCCCCAATCTCTCTGCCCCCGGCCCCCCTCTCTATCCCCCCGGCCCCCTCTCTCTCCCCCCGGCCCCCCTCTCTCTTCACACGGCCCCCCCTCTCTCTCCACACGGCCCTTTTCTCTCTCCCCACGGCCCCCTCTCTCTCCCCACGGCCCCCCTCTCTCTCCCCACGGACCCCTCTCTTTCCCCCTGGCTCCCCTCTCTCTCCCCACGGCCCCCCTCTCTCTCCGCATGGCCCCCCTCTCTCTACCCCAGCCCCCCTCTCTCTCCCCCCGGCCCCCCTCTCTCTCCCCCTGGCCCCCCTCTCTCTGCCCCCGGCCCCCCTCTCTCTCCACGGCCCCCTTCTCTCTCCCCACGGCCCCCCTCTCTCTCGCCCCGGCCCCCCCTCTCTCTCCCCCCGGCCCCCCTCTCTCTCCCCCCGGCCCCCCTCTCTCTCCCCCCGGCCCCCTTCTCTCTGCCCCTGGCCCCCCTCTCTATCCCCCCGGCCCCCCTCTCTCTTCCCCCGGCCCCCCTCTCTCTGCCCCCGGCCCCCCTCTCTCTCCCCCCGGCCCCCCTCTCTCTTCACATGGCCCCTCTCTCTCTCCACACGGCCCCTTTCTCTCTCCCCATGGCCCCCCTCTCTCTCCCCACGGCCCCCCTCTCTCTGCCCACGGCCCCCCTCTCTCTCCCCACGGCCCCCCTCTCTTTCCCCCCGGCCCCCCTCTCTCTCCCCCTGGCCCCCCTCTTTCTCCCCACGGCCCCCCTCTCTCTCCCGCCGGCCCCCCTCTCTCTCCCAAAGGCTCCCCTCTCTCTCCCCACGGCCCCCTTCTCTCTCCCCACGGCCCCCCTCTCTCTCCCACCGGCCCCCCTCTCTCTCCCCCCGGCCCCCCTCTTTCTCCCCCCGGCCCCCCTCTCTCTGCCCCCGGCCCCCCTCTCTCTGCCCTCGGCCCCCCTCTCTCTTCCCCCGGCCCCCCTCTCTCTCCCCCCGGCCCCCCTCTCTCTCCCCACGGCCCCCCTCTCTCTCCCCACGGCCCCCCTCTCTCTCCCCACGGCACCCCTCTCTCTCTCCACGGCCCCCTTCTCTATCCCCACGGCCCCCCTCTCTCTCCCACCGGCCCCCCTCTCTTATCGCCCCGGCCCCCCTCTCTCTCCCCCCGGCCCCCTCTCTCTCCCCGCAGCCCCCCTCTCTCTCCCCCTGGCCCCCCTCTCTCTGCCCCCGGCCCCCCTCTCTCTGCCAACGTCTCCCCTCTCTCTGCCCCCGGCCCCCCTCTCTCTGCCCAGGCCCCCCTCTCTCTGCCCCCGGCTCCCCTGTCTCTCCCCCTGGCCCCCCTCTCTCTGCCCCCGGCCCCCCTCTCTCTGCCCCCGGCCCCCCTCTCTCTACCCCCGCGCCCCCCTCTCTCTCCCCCCGGCCCCCCTCTCTCTCCCCCCGGCCCCCCTCTCTCTCCCCCTGGCCCCCATCTCTCTCCCGCCGGCCCCCCTCTCTCTCCCGCCGGCTCCCCTCTCTCTCCCCCCGGCCCCCCTCTCTCTCCCCCCGGCCCCCCTCTCTCTCCCCCCGGCCCCCCTCTCTCTCTTCCCGGCCCACCTCTCTCTGCCCCCGGCCCCCCTCTCTCTGCCCCCGGCCCCCCTCTCTCTGCCCCCGGCCCCCCTCTCTCTCCACCAGCCCCCTCTCTCTCTCCCCGGTCCCCCTCTCTCCCCCCGGCCCCCTCTCTCTCCCCCAGGCCGCCCTCTCTCTCCCCCCGGCCCCCCTCTCTCTCCACCCGGCCCCCCTTTCTCTCCCACCGGCCCCCCTTTCTCTCTCCCCGGCCCCCCTCTCTCTCGCCCCGGCCCCCCTCTCTCTGCCCCCGGCCCCCTTCTCTCTGCCCCCGGCCCCCCTCTCTCTCCCCCCAGCCCCCCTGTCTCTCTCCCCGGTCCCCCCCTCTCTCCCCCCGGCCCCCCTCTCTCTCCCCCCGGCCGCCCTCTCTCTCCCCCCGGCCCCCCTCTCTCTGCCCCCGGCCCCCCTCTCTCTGCCCCCGGCCCCCCTCTCTCTGCCCCCGGCCCCCCTCTCTCTGCCCTCGGCCCCCCTCTCTCTGCCCCCGGCCCCACCCTCTCTGCCCCCGGCCCCCCTCTCTCTCCCCCCGGCCCCCCTCTCTCTCCCCACGGCCCCCCTCTCTCTCCCCACGGCCCCCCTCTCTCTCCCCACGGCCCCCCTCTCTCTCTCCACGGCCCCCTTCTCTCTCCCCACGGCCCCCTTTCTCTCCCACCGGCCCCCCTCTCTCTCGCCCCGGCCCCCCTCTCACTCCCCCCGGCCCCCTCTCTCTCCCCGCAGCCCCCCTCTCTCTCCCCCTGGCCCCCCTCTCTCTGCCCCCGGCCCCCTCTCTCCACCCCCGGCCCCCCTCTCTCTGCCCCCGGCCCCCCTCTCTCTGCCCACGGCCCCCCTCTCTCTGCCCCCGCCCCCCTGTCTCTCCCCCCGGCCCCCCTCTCTCTGCCCCCGGCCCCACTCTCTCTGCCCCCGGCCCCCCTCTCTCTGCCCCCGGGCCCCCCTCTTTCTCCCCCCGGCCCCCCTCTCTCTCCCCCCAGCCCCCCTCTCTCTCCCCCTGGCTGACCTCTCTCTCCCGCCGGCCCCCCTCTCTCTCCCGCCGGCCCCCCTCTCTCTCACCCCGGCCCCCCTCTCTCTCCCCCCGGCCCCCTTCTCTCTCCCCCCGGCCCCCCTCTCTCTCACCCCGGCCCCCCTCTCTCTCTTCCCGGCCCCCCTCTCTCTACCCCCGGCCCCCCTCTCTCTGCCCCCGGCCCCCCTCTCTCGGCCCCCGGCCCCCCTCTCTCTCCCTCCGGCCCCCCTCTCTCTGCCCCCGGGCCCCCTCTATCTGCCCTGTCCCCCCTCTCTCTGCCCTCGGCCCCCCTCTCTCTGCCCCCGGCCCCCCTCTCTATCCCCACGGCCCCCCTCTTTCTCCCCCCGGCCCCTCTCTCTCTGCCCCCGGCCCCCCTCTCTCTCCCCCCGGCCCCCCTCTCTCTTCACACGGCCCCCCTCTCTCTCCCCCTGGCCGACCTCTCTCTCCCGCCGGCCCCCCTCTCTCTCCCGCCGGCCCCCCTCTCTCTCACCCTGGCCCCCCTCTCTCTCCCCCCGGCCCCCTTCTCTCTCCCCCCGGCCCCCCTCTCTCTCACCCCGGCCCCCCTCTCTCTCTTCCCGGCCCCCCTCTCTCTACCCCCGGCCCCCCTCTCTCTGCCCCCGGCCCCCCTCTCTCGGCCCCCGGCCCCCCTCTCTCTCCCCCCGGCCCCCCTCTCTCTTCACACGGCCCCCCTCTCTCTCCACACGGCCCCTTTCTCTCTCCCCACGGCCCCCCTCTCTCTCCCCACGGCCCCCCTCTCTTCCCCCACGGCCCCCCTCTCTCTCCCCACGTCCCCCCTCTCTTTCCCCCCGGCCCCCCGCTCTCTCCCCCCGGCCCCCCTCTCTCTCCCCCCGGCCCCCCTCTCTCTCCCCCCGGCCCCCCTTTCTCTCCCACCGGCCCCCCTTTCTCTCTCCCCGGCCCCCCTCTCTCTCGCCCCGGCCCCCCTCTCTCTGCCCCCGGCCCCCTTCTCTCTGCCCCCGGCCCCCCTCTCTCTCCCCCCAGCCCCCCTGTCTCTCTCCCCGGTCCCCCCCTCTCTCCCCCCGGCCCCCCTCTCTCTCCCCCCGGCCGCCCTCTCTCTCCCCCCGGCCCCCCTCTCTCTGCCCCCGGCCCCCCTCTCTCTGCCCCCGGCCCCCCTCTCTCTGCCCCCGGCCCCCCTCTCTCTGCCCTCGGCCCCCCTCTCTCTGCCCCCGGCCCCACCCTCTCTGCCCCCGGCCCCCCTCTCTCTCCCCCCGGCCCCCCTCTCTCTCCCCACGGCCCCCCTCTCTCTCCCCACGGCCCCCCTCTCTCTCCCCACGGCCCCCCTCTCTCTCCCCACGGCCCCCCTCTCTCTCTCCACGGCCCCCTTCTCTCTCCCCACGGCCCCCTTTCTCTCCCACCGGCCCCCCTCTCTCTCGCCCCGGCCCCCCTCTCACTCCCCCCGGCCCCCTCTCTCTCCCCGCAGCCCCCCTCTCTCTCCCCCTGGCCCCCCTCTCTCTGCCCCCGGCCCCCTCTCTCCACCCCCGGCCCCCCTCTCTCTGCCCCCGGCCCCCCTCTCTCTGCCCACGGCCCCCCTCTCTCTGCCCCCGCCCCCCTGTCTCTCCCCCCGGCCCCCCTCTCTCTGCCCCCGGCCCCACTCTCTCTGCCCCCGGCCCCCCTCTCTCTGCCCCCGGGCCCCCCTCTTTCTCCCCCCGGCCCCCCTCTCTCTCCCCCCAGCCCCCCTCTCTCTCCCCCTGGCTGACCTCTCTCTCCCGCCGGCCCCCCTCTCTCTCCCGCCGGCCCCCCTCTCTCTCACCCCGGCCCCCCTCTCTCTCCCCCCGGCCCCCTTCTCTCTCCCCCCGGCCCCCCTCTCTCTCACCCCGGCCCCCCTCTCTCTCTTCCCGGCCCCCCTCTCTCTACCTCCGGCCCCCCTCTCTCTGCCCCCGGCCCCCCTCTCTCGGCCCCCGGCCCCCCTCTCTCTCCCTCCGGCCCCCCTCTCTCTGCCCCCGGGCCCCCTCTATCTGCCCTGTCCCCCCTCTCTCTGCCCTCGGCCCCCCTCTCTCTGCCCCCGGCCCCCCTCTCTATCCCCACGGCCCCCCTCTTTCTCCCCCCGGCCCCTCTCTCTCTGCCCCCGGCCCCCCTCTCTCTCCCCCCGGCCCCCCTCTCTCTTCACACGGCCCCCCTCTCTCTCCCCCTGGCCGACCTCTCTCTCCCGCCGGCCCCCCTCTCTCTCCCGCCGGCCCCCCTCTCTCTCACCCTGGCCCCCCTCTCTCTCCCCCCGGCCCCCTTCTCTCTCCCCCCGGCCCCCCTCTCTCTCACCCCGGCCCCCCTCTCTCTCTTCCCGGCCCCCCTCTCTCTACCCCCGGCCCCCCTCTCTCTGCCCCCGGCCCCCCTCTCTCGGCCCCCGGCCCCCCTCTCTCTCCCCCCGGCCCCCCTCTCTCTTCACACGGCCCCCCTCTCTCTCCACACGGCCCCTTTCTCTCTCCCCACGGCCCCCCTCTCTCTCCCCACGGCCCCCCTCTCTTCCCCCACGGCCCCCCTCTCTCTCCCCACGTCCCCCCTCTCTTTCCCCCCGGCCCCCCTCTCTCTCCCCCCGGCCCCCCTCTCTCTCCCCCCGGCCCCCCTCTATCTCCCCCCGGCCCCCCTCTCTCTCCCCCCGGCCCCTCTCTCTCTCCCCACAGCCCCCCTCTCTCTCCCCCCGGCCCCCCTCTCTCTGCCCCCGACCCCCCTCTCTCTGCCCCCGGCTCCCCTCTCTCTCCCCACGGCCCCAATTTCTCTCCCCCCGGCCCCCCTCTCTCTGCCCCCGGCCCCCCTCTCTCTGCCCCCGGCCCCCCTCTCTCTGCCACCGGCCCCCCTCTCTCTCCCCCCGGCCCCCCTCTCTCTGCCCCCGACCCCCCTCTCTCTGCCCCCGGCCCCCCTCTCTCTGCCCCCGGCCCCCTTCTCTCTGCCCCCGGCCCCCTCTCTCTGCCCCCGGGCCCCCCTCTCTCTCCCCCAGGCCCCCCTCTCTCTCCCCCCGGCCCCCCTCTCTCTCCCCCTGGCCCCACTCTCTCTCCCGCCGTCCCCCCTCTCTCTGCCCCCGGCCCCCCTCTCTCTGCCCCAGGCCCCCCTCTCTCTGCCCCCGGCCCCCCTCTCTCTCACTCGACCCCCCTCTCTCTTCCCCCGGGCCCCCTCTTTCTGCCCCGTCCCCCCTCTCTCTGCCCTCGGCCCCCCTCTCTCTGCCCCCGGCCCCCCTCTCTATCCCCCTGGCCCCCCTCTCTCTCCCCCCGGCCCCCCTCTCTCTCCCCCCGGCCCCCCTCTCTCTTCACACGGCCCCCCTCTCTCTCCACACGGCCCCTTTCTCTCTCCCCACGGCCCCCCTCTCTCTCCCCACGGCCCCCCTCTCTTCCCCCACGGCCCCCCTCTCTCTCCCCACGTCCCCCCTCTCTTTCCCCCCGGCCCCCCTCTCTCTCCCCCCGGCCCCCCTCTCTCTCCCCCCGGCCCCCCTCTATCTCCCCCCGGCCCCCCTCTCTCTGCCCCCGGCTCCCCTCTCTCTCCCCACGGCCCCAATTTCTCTCCCCCCGGCCCCCCTCTCTCTGCCCCCGCCCCCCCTCTCTCTGCCCCCGGCCCCCCTCTCTCTGCCCCCGGCCCCCCTCTCTCTCCCCCCGGCCCCCCTCTCTCTGCCCCCGGCCCCCCTCTCTCTGCCCCCGGCCCCCCTCTCTCTGCCCCCGGCCCCCCTCTCTCTGCCCCCGGCCCCCCTCTCTCTGCCCCCGTGCCCCCCTCTCTCTCCCCCAGGCCCCCCTCTCTCTCCCCCCGGCCCCCCTCTCTCTCCCCCTGGCCCCCCTCTCTCTCCCCCCGGCCCCCCTCTATCTCCCCCCGGCCCCCCTCTCTCTCCCCCCGGCCCCTCTCTCTCTCCCCACGGCCCCCCTCTCTCTCCCCCCGGCCCCCCTCTCTCTGCCCCCGGCCCCCCTCTCTCTGCCCCCGGCTCCCCTCTCTCTCCCCACGGCCCCAATTTCTCTCCCACCGGCCCCCCTCTCTCTGCCCCCGGCCCCCCTCTCTCGGCCCCCGGCCCCCCTCTCTCTCCCCCCGGCCCCCCTCTCTCTTCACACGGCCCCCCTCTCTCTCCACACGGCCCCTTTCTCTCTCCCCACGGCCCCCCTCTCTCTCCCCACGGCCCCCCTCTCTTCCCCCACGGCCCCCCTCTCTCTCCCCACGTCCCCCCTCTCTTTCCCCCCGGCCCCCCTCTCTCTCCCCCCGGCCCCCCTCTCTCTCCCCCCGGCCCCCCTCTATCTCCCCCCGGCCCCCCTCTCTCTCCCCCCGGCCCCTCTCTCTCTCCCCACAGCCCCCCTCTCTCTCCCCCCGGCCCCCCTCTCTCTGCCCCCGACCCCCCTCTCTCTGCCCCCGGCTCCCCTCTCTCTCCCCACGGCCCCAATTTCTCTCCCCCCGGCCCCCCTCTCTCTGCCCCCGGCCCCCCTCTCTCTGCCCCCGGCCCCCCTCTCTCTGCCACCGGCCCCCCTCTCTCTCCCCCCGGCCCCCCTCTCTCTGCCCCCGACCCCCCTCTCTCTGCCCCCGGCCCCCCTCTCTCTGCCCCCGGCCCCCTTCTCTCTGCCCCCGGCCCCCTCTCTCTGCCCCCGGGCCCCCCTCTCTCTCCCCCAGGCCCCCCTCTCTCTCCCCCCGGCCCCCCTCTCTCTCCCCCTGGCCCCACTCTCTCTCCCGCCGTCCCCCCTCTCTCTGCCCCCGGCCCCCCTCTCTCTGCCCCAGGCCCCCCTCTCTCTGCCCCCGGCCCCCCTCTCTCTCCCTCGACCCCCCTCTCTCTTCCCCCGGGCCCCCTCTTTCTGCCCCGTCCCCCCTCTCTCTGCCCTCGGCCCCCCTCTCTCTGCCCCCGGCCCCCCTCTCTATCCCCCTGGCCCCCCTCTCTCTCCCCCCGGCCCCCCTCTCTCTCCCCCCGGCCCCCCTCTCTCTTCACACGGCCCCCCTCTCTCTCCACACGGCCCCTTTCTCTCTCCCCACGGCCCCCCTCTCTCTCCCCACGGCCCCCCTCTCTTCCCCCACGGCCCCCCTCTCTCTCCCCACGTCCCCCCTCTCTTTCCCCCCGGCCCCCCTCTCTCTCCCCCCGGCCCCCCTCTCTCTCCCCCCGGCCCCCCTCTATCTCCCCCCGGCCCCCCTCTCTCTGCCCCCGGCTCCCCTCTCTCTCCCCACGGCCCCAATTTCTCTCCCCCCGGCCCCCCTCTCTCTGCCCCCGCCCCCCCTCTCTCTGCCCCCGGCCCCCCTCTCTCTGCCCCCGGCCCCCCTCTCTCTCCCCCCGGCCCCCCTCTCTCTGCCCCCGGCCCCCCTCTCTCTGCCCCCGGCCCCCCTCTCTCTGCCCCCGGCCCCCCTCTCTCTGCCCCCGGCCCCCCTCTCTCTGCCCCCGTGCCCCCCTCTCTCTCCCCCAGGCCCCCCTCTCTCTCCCCCCGGCCCCCCTCTCTCTCCCCCTGGCCCCCCTCTCTCTCCCCCCGGCCCCCCTCTATCTCCCCCCGGCCCCCCTCTCTCTCCCCCCGGCCCCTCTCTCTCTCCCCACGGCCCCCCTCTCTCTCCCCCCGGCCCCCCTCTCTCTGCCCCCGGCCCCCCTCTCTCTGCCCCCGGCTCCCCTCTCTCTCCCCACGGCCCCAATTTCTCTCCCACCGGCCCCCCTCTCTCTGCCCCCGCCCCCCCTCTCTCTGCCCCCGGCCCCCCTCTCTCTGCCCCCGGCCCCCCTCTCTCTCCCCCCAGCCCCCCTCTCTCTGCCCCCGGCCCCCCTCTCTCTGCCCCCGGCCCCCCTCTCTCTGCCCCCGGCCCCCCTCTCTCTGCCCCCGGCCCCCCTCTCTCTGCCCCCGGGCCCCCCTCTCTCTCCCCCAGGCCCCCCTCTCTCTGCCCCCGGGCCCCCCTCTCTCTCCCCCAGGCCCCCCTCTCTCTCCCCCCGGCCCCCCTCTCTCTCCCCCTGGCCCAACTCTCTCTCCCGCCGTCCCCCCTCTCTCTGCCCCCGGCCCCCCTTTCTCTGCCCCAGGCCCCCCTCTCTCTGCCCCCGGCCCCCCTCTCTCTCCCTCGACCCCCCTCTCTCTGCCCCCGGGCCCCCTCTATCTGCCCCGTCCCCCCTCTCTCTGCCCTCGGCCCCCCTCTCTCTGCCCCCGGCCCCCCTCTCTATCCCCCCAGCCCCCCTCTCTCTCCCCCCGGCCCCCCTCTCTCTCCCCCCGGCCTCCCTCTCTCTTCACACGGCCCCCCTCTCTCTCCACACGGCCCCTTTCTCTCTCCCCACGGCCCCCCTCTCTCTCCCCACGGCCCCCCTCTCTTCCCCCACGGCCCCCCTCTCTCTCCCCACGTCCCCCCTCTCTTTCCCCCCGGCCCCCCTCTCTCTCCCCCCGGCCCCCCTCTCTCTCCCCCCGGCCCCCCTCTATCTCCCCCCGGCCCCCCTCTCTCTGCCCCCGGCTCCCCTCTCTCTCCCCACGGCCCCAATTTCTCTCCCCCCGGCCCCCCTCTCTCTGCCCCCGCCCCCCCTCTCTCTGCCCCCGGCCCCCCTCTCTCTGCCCCCGGCCCCCCTCTCTCTGCCCCCGGCCCCCCTCTCTCTGCCCCCGGCCCCCCTCTCTCTGCCCCCGGCCCCCCTCTCTCTGCCCCCGGCCCCCCTCTCTCTGCCCCCGGCCCCCCTCTCTCTGCCCCCGGCCCCCCTCTCTCTGCCCCCGGCCCCCCTCTCTCTGCCCCCGGCCCCCCTCTCTCTGCCCCCGTGCCCCCCTCTCTCTCCCCCAGGCCCCCCTCTCTCTCCCCCCGGCCCCCCTCTCTCTCCCCCTGGCCCCCCTCTCTCTCCCCCCGGCCCCCCTCTATCTCCCCCCGGCCCCCCTCTCTCTCCCCCCGGCCCCTCTCTCTCTCCCCACGGCCCCCCTCTCTCTCCCCCCGGCCCCCCTCTCTCTGCCCCCGGCCCCCCTCTCTCTGCCCCCGGCTCCCCTCTCTCTCCCCCCGGCCCCCCTCTCTCTGCCCCCGGCCCCCCTCTCTCTGCCCCCGCCCCCCCTCTCTCTGCCCCCGGCCCCCCTCTCTCTGCCCCCGGCCCCCCTCTCTCTCCCCCCAGCCCCCCTCTCTCTGCCCCCGGCCCCCCTCTCTCTGCCCCCGGCCCCCCTCTCTCTGCCCCCGGCCCCCCTCTCTCTGCCCCCGGCCCCCCTCTCTCTGCCCCCGGGCCCCCCTCTCTCTCCCCCAGGCCCCCCTCTCTCTGCCCCCGGGCCCCCCTCTCTCTCCCCCAGGCCCCCCTCTCTCTCCCCCCGGCCCCCCTCTCTCTCCCCCTGGCCCCACTCTCTCTCCCGCCGTCCCCCCTCTCTCTGCCCCCGGCCCCCCTCTCTCTGCCCCAGGCCCCCCTCTCTCTGCCCCCGGCCCCCCTCTCTCTCCCTCGACCCCCCTCTCTCTGCCCCCGGGCCCCCTCTATCTGCCCCGTCCCCCCTCTCTCTGCCCTCGGCCCCCCTCTCTCTGCCCCCGGCCCCCCTCTCTATCCCCCCGGCCCCCCTCTCTCTCCCCCCGGCCCCCCTCTCTCTCCCCCCGGCCTCCCTCTCTCTTCACACGGCCCCCCTCTCTCTCCACACGGCCCCTTTCTCTCTCCCCACGGCCCCCCTCTCTCTCCCCACGGCCCCCCTCTCTTCCCCCACGGCCCCCCTCTCTCTCCCCACGTCCCCCCTCTCTTTCCCCCCGGCCCCCCTCTCTCTCCCCCCGGCCCCCCTCTCTCTCCCCCCGGCCCCCCTCTATCTCCCCCCGGCCCCCCTCTCTCTGCCCCCGGCTCCCCTCTCTCTCCCCACGGCCCCAATTTCTCTCCCCCCGGCCCCCCTCTCTCTGCCCCCGCCCCCCCTCTCTCTGCCCCCGGCCCCCCTCTCTCTCCCCCCGGCCCCCCTCTCTCTGCCCCCGGCCCCCCTCTCTCTGCCCCCGGCCCCCCTCTCTCTGCCCCCGGCCCCCCTCTCTCTGCCCCCGGCCCCCCTCTCTCTGCCCCCGGCCCCCCTCCCTCTCCCCCCGGCCCCCCTCTCTCTGCCCCCGGCCCCCCTCTCTCTGCCCCCGGCCCCCCTCTCTCTGCCCCGGCCCCCCTCTCTCTGCCCCCGTGCCCCCGTCTCTCTCCCCCAGGCCCCCCTCTCTCTCCCCCCGGCCCCCCTCTCTCTCCCCCTGGCCCCCCTCTCTCTCCCCCCGGCCCCCCTCTATCTCCCCCCGGCCCCCCTCTCTCTCCCCCCGGCCCCTCTCTCTCTCCCCACGGCCCCCCTCTCTCTCCCCCCGGCCCCCCTCTCTCTGCCCCCGGCCCCCCTCTCTCTGCCCCCGGCTCCCCTCTCTCTCCCCACGGCCCCAATTTCTCTCCCCCCGGCCCCCCTCTCTCTGCCCCCGCCCCCCCTCTCTCTGCCCCCGGCCCCCCTCTCTCTGCCCCCGGCCCCCCTCTCTCTCCCCCAGGCCCCCCTCTCTCTGCCCCCGGGCCCCCCTCTCTCTCCCCCAGGCCCCCCTCTCTCTCCCCCCGGCCCCCCTCTCTCTCCCCCTGGCCCCACTCTCTCTCCCGCCGTCCCCCCTCTCTCTGCCCCCGGCCCCCCTCTCACTGCCCCAGGCCCCCCTCTCTCTGCCCCCGGCCCCCCTCTCTCTCCCTCGACCCCCCTCTCTCTGCCCCCGGGCCCCCTCTATCTGCCCCGTCCCCCCTCTCTCTGCCCTCGGCCCCCCTCTCTCTGCCCCCGGCCCCCCTCTCTATCCCCCCGGACCCCCTCTCTCTCCCCCCGGCCCCCCTCTCTCTCCCCCCGGCCCCCCTCTCTCTTCACACGGCCCCCCTCTCTCTCCACACGGCCCCTTTCTCTCTCCCCACGGCCCCCCTCTCTCTCCCCACGTCCCCCCTCTCTTTCCCCCCGGCCCCCCTCTCTCTCCCCACGGCCCCCCTCTCTCTCCCCACGTCCCCCCTCTCTTCCCCCACGGCCCCCCTCTCTCTCCCCACGTCCCCCCTCTCTTTCCCCCCGGCCCCCCTCTCTCTCCCCCCGGCCCCCCTCTCTCTCCCCCCGGCCCCCCTCTATCTCCCCCCGGCCCCCCTCTCTCTGCCCCCGGCTCCCCTCTCTCTCCCCACGGCCCCAATTTCTCTCCCCCCGGCCCCCCTCTCTCTGCCCCCGCCCCCCCTCTCTCTGCCCCCGGCCCCCCTCTCTCTGCCCCCGGCCCCCCTCTCTCTCCCCCCGGCCCCCCTCTCTCTGCCCCCGGCCCCCCTCTCTCTGCCCCCGGCCCCCCTCTCTCTGCCCCCGGCCCCCCTCTCTCTGCCCCCGGCCCCCCTCTCTCTGCCCCCGTGCCCCCCTCTCTCTCCCCCAGGCCCCCCTCTCTCTCCCCCCGGCCCCCCTCTCTCTCCCCCTGGCCCCCCTCTCTCTCCCCCCGGCCCCCCTCTATCTCCCCCCGGCCCCCCTTTCTCTCCCCCCGGCCCCTCTCTCTCTCCCCACGGCCACCCTCTCTCTCCCCCCGGCCCCCCTCTCTCTGCCCCCGGCCCCCCTCTCTCTGCCCCCGGCTCCCCTCTCTCTCCCCACGGCCCCAATTTCTCTCCCCCCGGCCCCCCTCTCTCTGCCCCCGCCCCCCCTCTCTCTGCCCCCGGCCCCCCTCTCTCTGCCCCCGGCCCCCCTTTCTCTGCCCCCGGCCCCCCTCTCTCTGCCCCCGGCCCCCCTCTCTCTGCCCCCGGGCCCCCTCTCTCTGCCCCCGGGCCCCCCTCTCTCTCCCCCAGGCCCCCCTCTCTCTCCCCCCGGCCCCCCTCTCTCTCCCCCTGGCCCCACTCTCTCTCCCGCCGTCCCCCCTCTCTCTCCCACCGGCCCCCCTCTCTCTCCCCCCGGCCCCCCTCTCTCTCCCCCCGGCACCCCTCTCTCTCCCCCCGGCCCCCCTCTCTCTCCCCCCGGCCCCCCTCTCTCTCTTCCCGCCCCCCCTCTCTCTGCCTCCGGCCCTCCTCTCTCTGCCCCGGCCCCCCTCTCTCTGCCCCCGGCCCCCCTCTCTATCCCCCCGGCCCCCCTCTCTCTGCCCCCGGCCCCCCTCTCTCTCCCCCAGCCCCCCTGTCTCTCTCCCCAGTCCCCCTCTCTCCCCCCGGCCCCCCTCTCTCTCCCCCCGGCCGCCCTCTCTCTCCCCCCGGCCCCCCTCTCTCTCCACCCGGCCCCCCTTTCTCTCCCACCGGCCCCCCTTTCTCTCTCCCCTGCCCCCCTCTCTCTCGCCCCGGCCCCCCTCTCTCTGCCCCCGGCCCCCCTCTCTCTCCTCCCAGCCCCCCTGTCTCTCTCCCCGGTCCCCCCCTCTCTCCCCCCGGCCCCCCTCTCTCTCCCCCCGGCCGCCCTCTCTCTCCCCCCGGCCCCCCTCTCTCTGCCCCCGGCCCCCCTCTCTCTGCCCCCGGCCCCCCTCTCTCTGGCCCCGGCCCCCCTCTCTCTGCCCTCGGCCCCCCTCTCTCTGCCCCCGGCCCCACCCTCTCTGCCCCCGGCCCCCCTCTCTCTCCCCCCGGCCCCCTTCTCTCTCCCCACGGCCCCCTCTCTCTCCCACCGGCCCCCCTCCCTCTCGCCCCGGCCCCCCTCTCACTCCCCCCGGCCCCCTCTCTCTCCCCGCAGCCCCCCTCTCTCTC
This sequence comes from Petromyzon marinus, assembly GCF_048934315.1. Classification (NCBI taxonomy): domain Eukaryota; kingdom Metazoa; phylum Chordata; class Hyperoartia; order Petromyzontiformes; family Petromyzontidae; genus Petromyzon; species Petromyzon marinus. The sequence continues at coordinate 20,056 of NW_027423552.1, forward strand.
CCCCTGGCCCCCCTCTCTCTGCCCCCGGCCCCTCTCTCTACCCCCGGCCCCCCTCTCTCTGCCCCCGGCCCCCCTCTCTCTGCCCACGGCCCCCCTCTCTCTGCCCCCGGCCCCCCTGTCTCTCCCCCCGGCACCCCTCTCTCTGCCCCCGGCCCCTCTCTCTCTGCCCCCGGCCCCCCTCTCTCTGCCCCCGGGCCCCCCTCTCTCTCCCCCCGGCCCCCCTCTCTCTCCCCCCGGCCCCCCTCTCTCTCCCCCTGGCCCCCCTCTCTCTCCCGCCGGCCCCCCTCTCTCTCCCGCCGGCCCCCCTCTCTCTCACCCCGGCCCCCCTCTCTCTGCCCCCGGCCCCCCTCTCTCTGCCCCCGGCCCCCCTCTCTCTGGCCCCGGCCCCCCTCTCTCTGCCCTCGGCCCCCCTCTCTCTGCCCCCGGCCCCACCCTCTCTGCCCCCGGCCCCCCTCTCTCTCCCCCCGGCCCCCCTCTCTCTCCCCACGGCCCCCCTCTCTCTCTCCACGGCCCCCTTCTCTCTCCCCACGGCCCCCTCTCTCTCCCACCGGCCCCCCTCCCTCTCGCCCCGGCCCCCCTCTCACTCCCCCCGGCCCCCTCTCTCTCCCCGCAGCCCCCCTCTCTCTCCCCCTGGCCCCCCTCTCTCTGCCCCCGGCCCCTCTCTCTACCCCCGGCCCCCCTCTCTCTGCCCCCGGTCCCCCTCTCTCTGCCCACGGCCCCCCTCTCTCTGCCCCCGGCCCCCCTGTCTCTCCCCCCGGCCCCCCTCTCTCTCCCCCCGGCCGCCCTCTCTCTCCCCCCGGCCCCCCTCTCTCTCCACCCGGCCCCCCTTTCTCTCCCACCGGCCCCCCTTTCTCTCTCTCCTGCCCCCCTCTCTCTCGCCCCGGCCCCCCTCTCTCTGCCCCCGGCCCCCCTCTCTCTCCCCCCAGCCCCCCTGTCTCTCTCCCCGGTCCCCCCCTCTCTCCCCCCGGCCCCCCTCTCTCTCCCCCCGGCCGCCCTCTCTCTCCCCCCGGCCCCCCTCTCTCTGCCCCCGGCCCCCCTCTCTCTGCCCCCGGCCCCCCTCTCTCTGGCCCCGGCCCCCCTCTCTCTGCCCTCGGCCCCCCTCTCTCTGCCCCCGGCCCCACCCTCTCTGCCCCCGGCCCCCCTCTCTCTCCCCCCGGCCCCCCTCTCTCTCCCCACGGCCCCCCTCTCTCTCTCCACGGCCCCCTTCTCTCTCCCCACGGCCCCCTCTCTCTCCCACCGGCCCCCCTCCCTCTCGCCCCGGCCCCCCTCTCACTCCCCCCGGCCCCCTCTCTCTCCCCGCAGCCCCCCTCTCTCTCCCCCTGGCCCCCCTCTCTCTGCCCCCGGCCCCTCTCTCTACCCCCGGCCCCCCTCTCTCTGCCCCCGGCCCCCCTCTCTCTGCCCACGGCCCCCCTCTCTCTGCCCCCGGCCCCCCTGTCTCTCCCCCCGGCACCCCTCTCTCTGCCCCCGGCCCCTCTCTCTCTGCCCCCGTCCCCCCTCTCTCTGCCCCCGGGCCCCCCTCTCTCTCCCCCCGGCCCCCCTCTCTCTCCCCCCGGCCCCCCTCTCTCTCCCCCTGGCCCCCCTCTCTCTCCCGCCGGCCCCCCTCTCTCTCCCGCCGGCCCCCCTCTCTCTCACCCCGGCCCCCCTCTCTCTGCCCCCGGCCCCCCTCTCTCTGCCCCCGGCCCCCCTCTCTCTGGCCCCGGCCCCCCTCTCTCTGCCCTCGGCCCCCCTCTCTCTGCCCCCGGCCCCACCCTCTCTGCCCCCGGCCCCCCTCTCTCTCCCCCCGGCCCCCCTCTCTCTCCCCACGGCCCCCCTCTCTCTCTCCACGGCCCCCTTCTCTCTCCCCACGGCCCCCTCTCTCTCCCACCGGCCCCCCTCCCTCTCGCCCCGGCCCCCCTCTCACTCCCCCCGGCCCCCTCTCTCTCCCCGCAGCCCCCCTCTCTCTCCCCCTGGCCCCCCTCTCTCTGCCCCCGGCCCCTCTCTCTACCCCCGGCCCCTCTCTCTCTGCCCCCGGCCCCCCTCTCTCTGCCCACGGCCCCCCTCTCTCTGCCCCCGGCCCCCCTGTCTCTCCCCCCGGCCCCCCTCTCTCTGCCCCCGGCCCCTCTCTCTCTGCCCCCGGCCCCCCTCTCTCTGCCCCCGGGCCCCCCTCTCTCTCCCCCCGGCCCCCCTCTCTCTCCCCCCGGCCCCCCTCTATCTCCCCCCGGCCCCCCTTTCTCTCCCCCCGGCCCCTCTCTCTCTCCCCACGGCCCCCCTCTCTCTCCCCCCGGCCCCCCTCTCTCTGCCCCCGGCCCCCCTCTCTCTGCCCCCGGCTCCCCTCTCTCTCCCCACGGCCCCAATTTCTCTCCCCCCGGCCCCCCTCTCTCTGCCCCCGGCCCCCCTCTCTCTGCCCCCGGCCCCCCTCTCTCTGCCCCCGGCCCCCCTCTCTCTGCCCCCGGCCCCCCTCTCTCTGCCCCCGGGCCCCCCTCTCTCTCCCCCAGGCCCCCCTCTCTCTCCCCCCGGCCCCCCTCTCTCTCCCCCTGGCCCCACTCTCTCTCCCGCCGTCCCCCCTCTCTCTCCCACCGGCCCCCCTCTCTCTCCCCCCGGCCCCCCTCTCTCTCCCCCCGGCACCCCTCTCTCTCCCCCCGGTCCCCCTCTCTCTCCCCCTGGCCCCCCTCTCTCTCTTCCCGGCCCCCCTCTCTCTGCCTCCGGCCCTCCTCTCTCTGCCCCGGCCACCCTCTCTCTGCCCCCGGCCCCCCTCTCTCTCCCCCCGGCCCCCCTCTCTCTGCCCCCGGCCCCCCTCTCTCTCCCCCAGCCCCCCTGTCTCTCTCCCCAGTCCCCCTCTCTCCCCCCGGCCCCCCTCTCTCTCCCCCCGGCCGCCCTCTCTCTCCCCCCGGCCCCCCTCTCTCTCCACCCGGCCCCCCTTTCTCTCCCACCGGCCCCCCTCTCTCTGGCCCCGGCCCCCCTCTCTCTGCCCTCGGCCCCCCTCTCTCTGCCCCCGGCCCCACCCTCTCTGCCCCCGGCCCCCCTCTCTCTCCCCCCGGCCCCCCTCTCTCTCCCCACGGCCCCCCTCTCTCTCTCCACGGCCCCCTTCTCTCTCCCCACGGCCCCCTCTCTCTCCCACCGGCCCCCCTCCCTCTCGCCCCGGCCCCCCTCTCACTCCCCCCGGCCCCCTCTCTCTCCCCGCAGCCCCCCTCTCTCTCCCCCTGGCCCCCCTCTCTCTGCCCCCGGCCCCTCTCTCTACCCCCGGCCCCCCTCTCTCTGCCCCCGGCCCCCCTCTCTCTGCCCACGGCCCCCCTCTCTCTGCCCCCGGCCCCCCTGTCTCTCCCCCCGGCACCCCTCTCTCTGCCCCCGGCCCCTCTCTCTCTGCCCCCGGCCCCCCTCTCTCTGCCCCCGGGCCCCCCTCTCTCTCCCCCCGGCCCCCCTCTCTCTCCCCCCGGCCCCCCTCTCTCTCCCCCTGGCCCCCCTCTCTCTGCCCCCGGCCCCCCTCTCTCTGCCCCCGGCCCCCCTCTCTCTGGCCCCGGCCCCCCTCTCTCTGCCCTCGGCCCCCCTCTCTCTGCCCCCGGCCCCACCCTCTCTGCCCCTGGCCCCCCTCTCTCTCCCCCCGGCCCTCCTCTCTCTCCCCACGGCCCCCCTCTCTCTCTCCACGGCCCCCTTCTCTCTCCCCACGGCCCCCTCTCTCTCCCACCGGCCCCCCTCCCTCTCGCCCCGGCCCCCCTCTCACTCCCCCCGGCCCCCTCTCTCTCCCCGCAGCCCCCCTCTCTCTCCCCCTGGCCCCCCTCTCTCTGCCCCCGGCCCCTCTCTCTACCCCCGGCCCCCCTCTCTCTGCCCCCGGCCCCCCTCTCTCTGCCCACGGCCCCCCTCTCTCTGCCCCCGGCCCCCCTGTCTCTCCCCCCGGCCCCCCTCTCTCTGCCCCCGGCCCCACTCTCTCTGCCCCCGGCCCCCCTCTCTCTGCCCCCGGGCCCCCCTCTCTCTCCCCCCGGCCCCCCTCTCTCTCCCCCCGGCCCCCCTCTCTCTCCCCCTGGCCCCCCTCTCTCTCCCGCCGGCCCCCCTCTCTCTCCCGCCGGCCCCCCTCTCTCTCACCCCGGCCCCCCTCTCTCTCCCCCCGGCCCCCTTCTCTCTCCCCCCGGCCCCCCTCTCTCGCCCCCTGGCCCCCCTCTCTCTCCCCCCGGCCCCCCTCTCTCTCCCCCCGGCCCCCCTCTCTCTGCCCCCGGCCCCCCTCTCTCTGCCCCCGGCTCCCCTCTCTCTCCCCACGGCCCCAATTTCTCTCCCCCCGGCCCCCCTCTCTCTGCCCCCGCCCCCCCTCTCTCTGCCCCGGCCCCCCTCTCTCTGCCCCCGGCCCCCCTCTCTCTCCCCCCGGCCCCCCTCTCTCTGCCCCCGGCCCCCCTCTCTCTGCCCCGGCCCCCCTCTCTCTGCCCCCGGCCCCCCTCTCTCTGCCCCCGGCCCCCCTCTCTCTGCCCCCGGGCCCCCCTCTCTCTCCCCCAGGCCCCCCTCTCTCTCCCCCCGGCCCCCCTCTCTCTCCCCCTGGCCCCACTCTCTCTCCCGCCGTCCCCCCTCTCTCTCCCGCCGGCCCCCCTCTCTCTCCCCCCGGCCCCCCTCTCTCTCCCCCCGCCCCCCCTCTCTCTCCCCCCGGCCCCCCTCTCTCTCCCCCCGGCCCCCCTATCTCTCTTCCCGGCTCCCCTCTCTCTGCCCCCGGCCCTCCTCTCTCTGCCCCGGCCCCCCTCTCTCTGCCCCCGGCCCCCCTCTCTCTCCCCCCGGCCCCCCTCTCTCTGCCCCCGGCCCCCCTCTCTCTCCCCCAGCCCCCCTGTCTCTCTCCCCGGTCCCCCTCTCTCCCCCCGGCCCCCCTCTCTCTCCCCCCGGCCGCCCTCTCTCTCCCCCCGGCCCCCCTCTCTCTCCACCCGGCCCCCCTTTCTCTCCCACCGGCCCCCCTTTCTCTCTCCCTGGCCCCCCTCTCTCTCGCCCCGGCCCCCCTCTCTCCCACCGGCCCCCCTTTCTCTCTCCCTGGCCCCCCTCTCTCTCGCCCCGGCCCCCCTCTCTCTGCCCCCGGCCCCCCTCTCTCTGCCCCCGGCCCCCCTCTCTCTCCCCCCAGCCCCCCTGTCTTTCTCCCCGGTCCCCCCCTCTCTCCCCCCGGCCCCCCTCTCTCTCCCCCCGGCCGCCCTCTCTCTCCCCCCGGCCCCCCTCTCTCTGCCCCCGGCCCCCCTCTCTCTGCCCCCGGCCCCCCTCTCTCTGCCCCCGGCCCCCTCTCTCTACCCCCGGCCCCCCTCTCTCTGCCCCCGGCCCCCCTCTCTCTGCCCACGGCCCCCCTCTCTCTGCCCCCGGCCCCCCTGTCTCTCCCCCCGGCCCCCCTCTCTCTGCCCCCGGCCCCCCTCTCTCTGCCCCCGGCCCCCCTCTCTCTGCACCCGGGGCCCCCCTCTCTCTCCCCCCGGCCACCCTCTCTCTCCCCCCGGCCCCCCTCTCTCTCCCCCTGGCCCCCCTCTCTCTCCCGCCGGCCCCCCTCTCTCTCCCGCCGGCCCCCCTCTCTCTCACCCCGGCCCCCTCTCTCTCCCCCCGGCCCCCTTCTCTCTCCCCCCGGGCCCCCTCTCTCTCCCCCGGCCCCCCTCTCTCTCTTCCCAGCTCCCCTCTCTACACCCCCGGCCCCCCTCTCTCTGCCCCCGGCCCCCCTCTCTCTGCCCCCGGCCCCCCTCTCTCTCCCTCCGGCCCCCCTCTCTCTGCCCCCGGGCCCCCCTCTATCTGCCCCGTCCCCCCTCTCTCTGCCCTCGGCCCCCCTCTCTCTGCCCCCAGCCCCCTCTCTATCCCCCCGGCCCCCCTCTCTCTCCCCCGGCCCCCCTCTCTCTGCCCCCGGCCCCCCTCTCTCTCCCCCCGGCCCCCCTCTCTCTTCACACGGCCCCCCCTCTCTCTCCACATGGCCCCTTTCTCTCTCCCCACGGCCCCCCTCTCTCTCCCCACGGCCCCCCTCTCTTCCCCCACGGCCCCCCTCTCTCTCCCCACGTCCCCCCTCTCTTTCCCCCCGGCCCCCCTCTCTCTCCCCCCGGCCCCCCTCTCTCTCCCCCCGGCCCCCCTCTATCTCCCCACGGCCCCCCTTTCTCTCCCCCCAGCCCCTCTCTCTCTCCCCACGGCCCCCCTCTCTCTGCCCCCGGCACCCCCTCTCTCTGCCCCCGGCTCCCCTCTCTCTCCCCACGGCCCCAATTTCTCTCCCCCCGGCCCCCTTCTCTCTGCCCCCGGCCCCCTCTCTCTGCCCCCGGCCCCCCTCTCTCTGCCCCCGGCCCCCCTCTCTCTCCCCCGGCCCCCCCTCTCTCTGCCCCCGGCCCCCCTCTCTCTGCCCCCGGCCCCCCTCTCTCTGCCCCCGGCCCCCCTCTCTCTGCCCCCGGCCCCCCTCTCTCTGCCCCCGGGCCCCCCTCTCTCTCCCCCAGGCCCCCCTCTCTCTCCCCCCGGCCCCCCTCTCTCTCCCCCTGGCCCCACTCTCTCTCCCGCCGTCCCCCCTCTCTCTGCCCCCGGCCCCCCTCTCTCTGCCCCCGGCCCCCCTCTCTCTGCCCCCGGCCCCCCTCTCTCTCCCTCCGGCCCCCCTCTCTCTGCCCCCGGGCCCCCTCTATCTGCCCCGTCCCCCCTCTCTCTGCCCTCGGCCCCCCTCTCTCTGCCCCGGCCCCCCTCTCTATCCCCCCGGCCCACCTCTCTCTCCCCCCGGCCCCCTCTCTCTGCCCCCGGCCCCCCTCTCTCTCCCCCCGGCCCCCCCTCTCTCTCCCCCCGGCCCCCCTCTCTCTTCACACGGCCCCCCTCTCTCTCCACACGGCCCCTTTCTCTCTCCCCATGGCCCCCCTCTCTCTCCCCACGGCCCCCCTCTCTTCCCCCACGGCCTCCCTCTCTCTCCCCACGTCCCCCCTCTCTTTCCCCCGGCCCCCCTCTCTCTCCCCCCGGCCCCCCTCTCTCTCCCCCCGGCCCCCCTCTCTCTCCCCCCGGCCCCCTCTCTCTCTCCCCACGGCTCCCCTCTCTCTCCCCCCGGCCCCCCTCTCTCTGCCCCCGGCCCCCTCTCTCTGCCCCCGGCTCCCCTCTCTCTCCCCACGGCCCCAATTTCTCTCCCCCGGCCCCATCTCTCTGCCCCCGCCCCCCCTCTCTCTGCCCCCGGCCCCCCTCTCTCTGCCCCCGGCCCCCTCTCTCTCCCCCCGGCCCCTCTCTCTCTGCCCCCGGCCCCCCTCTCTCTGCCCCCGGCCCCCCTCTCTCTGCCCCCGGCCCCCTCTCTCTGCCCCCGGCCCCCCTCTCTCTGCCCCCGGGCCCCCCCTCTCTCTCCCCCAGGCCCCCCTCTCTCTCCCCCCGGCCCCCCTCTCTCTCCCCCTGGCCCCACTCTCTCTCCCGCCGTCCCCCCTCTCTCTCCCGCCGGCCCCCTCTCTCTCCCCCCGGCCCCCCTCTCTCTCCCCCCGGCCCCCCTCTCTCTCCCCCCGGCCCCCCTCTCTCTCCCCCCGGCCCCCCTCTCTCTCTTCCCGGCCCCCCTCTCTCTCCCCCCGACCCCCCTCTCTCTTCACACGGCCCCCCTCTCTCTCCCCCCGACCCCCCTCTCTCTTCACACGGCCCCCATCTCTCTCCCCACGTCCCCCCTCTCTCTCCCCTCGGCCCCCCTCTCTCTGCCCCCGGCCCCCCTCTCTATCCCCCCGGCCCCTCTCTCTCCCCCCGGCCCCTCTCTCTCCCGCCGGCCCCCCTCTCTCTGCTCCCGGCCCCCCTCTCTCTCCCCCCGACCCCCCTCTCTCTTCACACGGCCCCCCTCTCTCTCCCCACGTCCCCCCTCTCTCTCCCCTCGGCCCCCCTCTCTCTGCCCCCGGCCCCCCTCTCTATCCCCCCGGCGCCTCTCTCTCCCCCCGGCCCCTCTCTCTCCCGCCGGCCCCCCTCTCTCTGCTCCCGGCCCCCCTCTCTCTCCCCCCGACCCCCCTCTCTCTTCACACGGCCCCCCTCTCTCTCCACACGGCCCCTTTCTCTCTCCCCACGGCCCCCCTCTCTCTCCCCACGTCCCCCCTCTCTCTCCCCCCGGCCCTCCTCTTTCTCCCCACGGCTCCCCTCTCTCTCCCGCCGGCCCCCCTCTCTCTCCCCCCGGCTCCCCTCTCTCTCCCCACGGCCCCTCTCTCTCTCCCCACAGCCCCCCTCTCTCTCCCCCCGGCCCCCCTCTCTCTGCCCCCGGCCCCCCTCTCTCTGCCCCCAGCCCCCCTCTCTCTGCCCTCGGCCCCCCTCTCTCTGCCCCCGGCCCCCCTCTCTCTGCCCCCGGCCCCCCTCTCTCTCCCCCCGGCCCCCCTCTATCTCCCCACCGCCCCCCTCTCTCTCCCCACGGCCCCCCTCTCTCTCCCCACGGCCCCCCTCTCTCTCTCCACGGCCCCCTTCTCTCTCCCCACGGCCCCCCTCTCTCTCCCACCGGCCCCCCTCTCTCTCGCCCTGGCCCCCCTCTCTCTCCCCCCAGCCCCCCTCTCTTTCCCCCCGGCCCCCCTCTCTCTCCCCCCGGCCCCCCTCTCTCTCCCCCCGGCCCCCCTCTCTCTGCCCTCGGCCCCCCTCTCTATCCCCCCGGCCCCCCTCTCTCTCCCCCCGGTCCCCCTCTCTCTGCCCCCGGCCCCCCTCTCTCTCCACACGACCCCTTTTTCTCTCCCCACGGCCCCCCTCTCTCTCGCCACGGCCCCCCTCTCTCTCCTCACGGCCCCCCTCTCTCTCCCCCCGGTCCCCCTCTCTCTGCCCCCGGCCCCCCTCTCTATCCCCCCGGCCCCTCTCTCTCCTGCCGGCCCCCCTCTCTCTGCTCCCGGCCCCCCTCTCTCTCCCCCCGACCCCCCTCTCTCTTCACACGGCCCCCCTCTCTCTCCCCACGTCCCCCCTCTCTCTCCCCTCGGCCCCCCTCTCTCTGCCCCCGGCCCCCCTCTCTATCCCCCCGGCCCCTCTCCGGCCCCTCTCTCTCCCGCCGGCCCCCCTCTCTCTGCTCCCGGCCCCCCTCTCTCTCCCCCCGACCCCCCTCTCTCTTCACACGGCCCCCTCTCTCTCCCACGTCCCCCCTCTCTCTCCCCTCGGCCCCCCTCTCTCTGCCCCCGGCCCCCCTCTCTATCCCCCCGGCCCCTCTCTCTCCCCCCGGCCCCTCTCTCTCCCGCCGGCCCCCCTCTCTCTGCTCCCGGCCCCCCTCTCTCTCCCCCCGACCCCCCTCTCTCTTCACACGGCCCCCCTCTCTCTCCACACGGCCCCTTTCTCTCTCCCCACGGCCCCCCTCTCTCTCCCCACGTCCCCCCTCTCTCTCCCCCCGGCCCTCCTCTTTCTCCCCACGGCTCCCCTCTCTCTCCCGCCGGCCCCCCTCTCTCTCCCCCCGGCTCCCCTCTCTCTTCCCACGGCCCCCCTCTCTCTCCCCACGGCCCCCCTCTCTCTCCCCCCGGCTCCCCTCTCTCTCCCCACGGCCCCCCTCTCTCTCCCCACAGCCCCCCTCTCTCTCCCCCCGGCCCCCCTCTCTCTGCCCCCGGCCCCCCTCTCTCTGCCCCCAGCCCCCCTCTCTCTGCCCTCGGCCCCCCTCTCTCTGCCCCCGGCCCCCCTCTCTCTGCCCCCGGCCCCCCTCTCTCTCCCCCCGGCCCCCCTCTATCTCCCCACCGCCCCCCTCTCTCTCCCCACGGCCCCCCTCTCTCTCCCCACGGCCCCCCTCTCTCTCTCCACGGCCCCCTTCTCTCTCCCCACGGCCCCCCTCTCTCTCCCACCGGCCCCCGTCTCTCTCGCCCTGGCCCCCCTCTCTCTCCCCCCAGCCCCCCTCTCTTTCCCCCCGGCCCCCCTCTCTCTCCCCCCGGCCCCCCTCTCTCTCCCCCCGGCCCCCCTCTCTCTGCCCTCGGCCCCCCTCTCTATCCCCCCGGCCCCCCTCTCTCTCCCCCCGGTCCCCCTCTCTCTGCCCCCGGCCCCCCTCTCTCTCCACACGACCCCTTTTTCTCTCCCCACGGCCCCCCTCTCTCTCGCCACGGCCCCCCTCTCTCTCCCCACGGCCCCCCTCTCTCTCCCCACGGCCCCCCTCTCTTTCCCCCCGGCCCCCCTCTCTCTCCCCCCGGCCCCCCTCTTTCTCCCCACGGCCCCACTCTCTCTCCCGCCGGCCCCCACTCTCTCTCCCCCCGGCTCCCCTCTCTCTCCCCACGGCCCCCCTCTCTCTCCCCACGGCCCCCCTCTCTCTCCCTCCGGCCCTCCTCTCTCTCCCCCCGGCCCCCTTCTCTCTCCCCCCGCCCCCCCTCTCTCTCCCCCCGGCCCCCTTCTCTCTGCCCCTGGCCCCCCTCTCTCTGCCCCCGGCCCCCCTCTCTCTGCCCTCGGCCACCGTCTCTCTGCCCCCGGCCCCCCTCTCTCTGCCCCCTGCCCCCCTCCTCTCCCCCCGGCCCCCCTCTCTATCCCCCCGGCGCCTCTCTCTCCCCCCGGCCCCTCTCTCTCCCGCCGGCCCCCCTCTCTCTGCTCCCGGCCCCCCTCTCTCTCCCCCCGACCCTCCTCTCTCTTCACACGGCCCCCCTCTCTCTCCACACGGCCCCTTTCTCTCTCCCCACGGCCCCCCTCTCTCTCCCCACGTCCCCCCTCTCTCTCCCCCCGGCCCTCCTCTTTCTCCCCACGGCTCCCCTCTCTCTCCCGCCGGCCCCCCTCTCTCTCCCCCCGGCTCCCCTCTCTCTTCCCACGGCCCCCCTCTCTCTCCCCACGGCCCCCCTCTCTGTCCCCCCGGCTCCCCTCTCTCTCCCCACGGCCCCTCTCTCTCTCCCCACAGCCCCCCTCTCTCTCCCCCCGGCCCCCCTCTCTCTGCCCCCGGCCCCCCTCTCTCTGCCCCCAGCCCCCCTCTCTCTGCCCTCGGCCCCCCTCTCTCTGCCCCCGGCCCCCCTCTCTCTGCCCCCGGCCCCCCTCTCTCTCCCCCCGGCCCCCCTCTATCTCCCCACCGCCCCCCTCTCTCTCCCCACGGCCCCCCTCTCTCTCCCCACGGCCCCCCTCTCTCTCTCCACGGCCCCCTTCTCTCTCCCCACGGCCCCCCTCTCTCTCCCACCGGCCCCCTCTCTCTCGCCCTGGCCCCCCTCTCTCTCCCCCCAGCCCCCCTCTCTTTCCCCCGGCCCCCCTCTCTCTCCCCCCGGCCCCCCTCTCTCTCCCCCCGGCCCCCCTCTCTCTGCCCTCGGCCCCCCTCTCTATCCCCCCGGCCCCCCTCTCTCTCCCCCCGGTCCCCCTCTCTCTGCCCCCGGCCCCCCTCTCTCTCCACACGACCCCTTTTTCTCTCCCCACGGCCCCCCTCTCTCTCGCCACGGCCCCCCTCTCTCTCCCCACGGCCCCCCTCTCTCTCCCCCCGGTCCCCCTCTCTCTGCCCCCGGCCCCCCTCTCTATCCCCCCGGCCCCTCTCTCTCCTGCCGGCCCCCCTCTCTCTGCTCCCGGCCCCCCTCTCTCTCCCCCCGACCCCCCTCTCTCTTCACACGGCCCCCCTCTCTCTCCACACGGCCCCCCTCTCTCTCCCCACGTCCCCCCTCTCTCTCCCCTCGGCCCCCCTCTCTCTGCCCCCGGCCCCCCTCTCTATCCCCCCGGCCCCTCTCTCTCCCCCCGGCCCCTCTCTCTCCCGCCGGCCCCCCTCTCTCTGCTCCCGGCCCCCCTCTCTCTCCCCCGACCCCCCTCTCTCTTCACACGGCCCCCCTCTCTCTCCACACGGCCCCTTTCTCTCTCCCCACGGCCCCCCTCTCTCTCCCCACGTCCCCCCTCTCTCTCCCCCCGGCCCTCCTCTTTCTCCCCACGGCTCCCCTCTCTCTCCCGCCGGCCCCCCTCTCTCTCCCCCCGGCTCCCCTCTCTCTCCCCACGGCCCCTCTCTCTCTCCCCACAGCCCCCCTCTCTCTCCCCCCGGCCCCCCTCTCTCTGCCCCCGGCCCCCCTCTCTCTGCCCCCAGCCCCCCTCTCTCTGCCCTCGGCCCCCCTCTCTCTGCCCCCGGCCCCCCTCTCTCTGCCCCCGGCCCCCCTCTCTCTCCCCCCGGCCCCCCTCTATCTCCCCACCGCCCCCCTCTCTCTCCCCACGGCCCCCCTCTCTCTCCCCACGGCCCCCCTCTCTCTCTCCACGGCCCCCTTCTCTCTCCCCACGGCCCCCCTCTCTCTCCCACCGGCCCCCCTCTCTCTCGCCCTGGCCCCCCTCTCTCTCCCCCCAGCCCCCCTCTCTTTCCCCCGGCCCCCCTCTCTCTCCCCCGGCCCCCCTCTCTCTCCCCCCGGCCCCCCTCTCTCTGCCCTCGGCCCCCCTCTCTATCCCCCCGGCCCCCCTCTCTCTCCCCCCGGTCCCCCTCTCTCTGCCCCCGGCCCCCCTCTCTCTCCACACGACCCCTTTTTCTCTCCCCACGGCCCCCCTCTCTCTCGCCACGGCCCCCCTCTCTCTCCCCACGGCCCCCCTCTCTCTCCCCCCGGTCCCCCTCTCTCTGCCCCCGGCCCCCCTCTCTATCCCCCCGGCCCCTCTCTCTCCTGCCGGCCCCCCTCTCTCTGCTCCCGGCCCCCCTCTCTCTCCCCCCGACCCCCCTCTCTCTTCACACGGCCCCCCTCTCTCTCCCCACGTCCCCCCTCTCTCTCCCCTCGGCCCCCCTCTCTCTGCCCCCGGCCCCCCTCTCTATCCCCCCGGCCCCTCTCTCTCCCCCCGGCCCCTCTCTCTCCCGCCGGCCCCCCTCTCTCTGCTCCCGGCCCCCCTCTCTCTCCCCCCGACCCCCCTCTCTCTTCACACGGCCCCCCTCTCTCTCCCCACGTCCCCCCTCTCTCTCCCCTCGGCCCCCCTCTCTCTGCCCCCGGCCCCCCTCTCTATCCCCCCGGCCCCTCTCTCTCCCCCCGGCCCCTCTCTCTCCCGCCGGCCCCCCTCTCTCTGTGCTCCCGGCCCCCCTCTCTCTCCCCCCGACCCCCCTCTCTCTTCACACGGCCCCCCTCTCTCTCCACACGGCCCCTTTCTCTCTCCCCACGGCCCCCCTCTCTCTCCCCACGTCCCCCCTCTCTCTCCCCCGGCCCTCCTCTTTCTCCCCACGGCTCCCCTCTCTCTCCCGCCGGCCCCCCTCTCTCTCCCCCCGGCTCCCCTCTCTCTTCCCACGGCCCCCCTCTCTCTCCCCACGGCCCCCCTCTCTCTCCCCCCGGCTCCCCTCTCTCTCCCCACGGCCCCCCTCTCTCTCCCCACAGCCCCCCTCTCTCTCCCCCCGGCCCCCCTCTCTCTGCCCCCGGCCCCCCTCTCTCTGCCCCCAGCCCCCCTCTCTCTGCCCTTGGCCCCCCTCTCTCTGCCCCCGGCCCCCCTCTCTCTGCCCCCGGCCCCCCTCTCTCTCCCCCCGGCCCCCCTCTATCTCCCCACCGCCCCCCTCTCTCTCCCCACGGCCCCCCTCTCTCTCCCCACGGCCCCCCTCTCTCTCTCCACGGCCCCCTTCTCTCTCCCCACGGCCCCCCTCTCTCTCCCACCGGCCCCCGTCTCTCTCGCCCTGGCCCCCTCTCTCTCCCCCCAGCCCCCCTCTCTTTCCCCCCGGCCCCCCTCTCTCTCCCCCCGGCCCCCCTCTCTCTCCCCCCGGCCCCCCTCTCTCTGCCCTCGGCCCCCCTCTCTATCCCCCCGGCCCCCCTCTCTCTCCCCCCGGTCCCCCTCTCTCTGCCCCCGGCCCCCCTCTCTCTCCACACGACCCCTTTTTCTCTCCCCACGGCCCCCCTCTCTCTCGCCACGACCCCCCTCTCTCTCCCCACGGCCCCCCTCTCTCTCCCCACGGCCCCCCTCTCTTTCCCCCCGGCCCCCCTCTCTCTCCCCCCGGCCCCCCTCTTTCTCCCCACGGCCCCACTCTCTCTCCCGCCGGCCCCCACTCTCTCTCCCCCCGGCTCCCCTCTCTCTCCCCACGGCCCCCCTCTCTCTCCCCACGGCCCCCCTCTCTCTCCCTCCGGCCCTCCTCTCTCTCCCCCCGGCCCCCTTCTCTCTCCCCCCGCCCCCCCTCTCTCTCCCCCCGGCCCCCTTCTCTCTGCCCCTGGCCCCCCTCTCTCTGCCCCCGGCCCCCCTCTCTCTGCCCTCGGCCACCGTCTCTCTGCCCCCGGCCCCCCTCTCTCTGCCCCCTGCCCCCCTCTCTCTCCCCCCGGCCCCCCTCTCTGTCCCCACGGCCCCCCTCTCTCTCCCCACGGCCCCCCTCTCTCTCCCCACGGCCCCCCTTTCTCTCTCCACGGCCCCTTCTCTCTCCCCACGGCCCCCCTCTCTCTACCACCGGCCCCCCTCTCTGTCGCCCCGGCCCCCCTCTCTCTCCCCCCGGCCCCCTCTCTCTCCTCGCAGCCCCCCTCTCTCTCCCCCCGGCCCCGCTCTCTCGGTCCCCGGCCCCCCTCTCTCTGCCCTTGGCCCACCTCTCTCTGCCCCCGGCCCCCCTCTCTCTGCCCCCGGCACCCCTGTCTCTCCCCCCGGCCCCCCTCTCTCTGCCCACGGCCCCCCTCTCTCTGCCCCCGGCCCCCCTCTCTCTGCCCTCGGCCCCCCTCTCTCTGCCCCCGGCCCCCCTCTCTCTGCCCACGGCCCCCCTCTCTCTCCCCCCGGCCCCCCTTTATCTCCCCACGGCCCCCCTCTCTCTCCCCCCGGCCCCCTCTCTCTCCCCGCAGCCCTCCTCTCTCTCCCCCCGGCCCCCCTCTCTCTGTCCCCGGCCCCCCTCTCTCTGCCCCCGGCCCACCTCTCTCTTCCCCCGGCCCCCCTCTCTCTGCCCCCGGCCCCCCTGTCTCTCCCCCCGGCCCCCCTCTCTCTGCCCACGGCCCCCCTCTCTCTGCCCCCGGCCCCCATCTCTCGGCCCTCGGCCCCCCTTCTCTGCCCCCGGCCCCCCTCTCTCTGCCCCCGGCCTCCCTCTCTCTCCCCCCGGCCCCCCTCTATCTCCCCACGGCCCCCCTCTCTCTCCCCACGGCCCCCCTCTCTCTCTCCACGGCCCCCTTCTCTCTCCCCACGGCCCCCCTCTCTCTCCCACCGGCCCCCCTATCTCTCGCCCTGGCCCCCACTCTCTCTCCCCCCGGCTCCCCTCTCTCTCCCCACGGCCCCCCTCTCTCTCCCCACGGCCCCCCTCTCTCGCCCCCCTGCCCCCCTCTCTCTCCCCCCGGCCCCCTTCTCTCTCCCCCCGGCCCCCCTCTCTCTCCCCCCGGCCCCCCTCTCTCTGCCCCTGGCCCCCCTCTCTCTGCCCCGGCCCCCCTCTCTCTGCCCTTGGCCACCCTCTCTCTGCCCCCGGCCCCCCTCTCTCTGCCCCCGGCCCCCCTCTCTCTCCCCCCGGCCCCCCTCTCTCTCCCCACGGCCCCCCTCTCTCTCCCCACGGCCCCCCTCTCTCTCCCCACGGCCCCCCTCTCTCTCTCCACGGCCCCCTTCTCTCTCCCCACGGCCCCCCTCTCTCTCCCACCGGCCCCCCTCTCTCTCGCCCCGGCCCCTCTCTCTCTCCCCCGGCCCCCTCTCTCTCCCTGCAGCCCCCCTCTCTCTCCCCCGGCCCCCCTCTCTCTGTCCCCGGCCCCCCTCTCTCTGCCCCGGGCCCACCTCTCTCTGCCCCCGGCCCCCCTCTCTCTCCCCCCGACCCCCCTCTCTCTTCACACGGCCCCCCTCTCTCTCCACACGGCCCCTTTCTCTCTCCCCACGGCCCCCCTCTCTCTCCCCACGTCCCCCCTCTCTCTCCCCCCGGCCCTCCTCTTTCTCCCCACGGCTCCCCTCTCTCTCCCGCCGGCCCCCCTCTCTCTCCCCCCGGCTCCCCTCTCTCTTCCCACGGCCCCCCTCTCTCTCCCCACGGCCCCCCTCTCTCTCCCCCCGGCTCCCCTCTCTCTCCCCACGGCCCCCCTCTCTCTCCCCACAGCCCCCCTCTCTCTCCCCCCGGCCCCCCTCTCTCTGCCCCCGGCCCCCCTCTCTCTGCCCCCAGCCCCCCTCTCTCTGCCCTTGGCCCCCCTCTCTCTGCCCCCGGCCCCCCTCTCTCTGCCCCCGGCCCCCCTCTCTCTCCCCCCGGCCCCCCTCTATCTCCCCACCGCCCCCCTCTCTCTCCCCACGGCCCCCCTCTCTCTCCCCACGGCCCCCCTCTCTCTCTCCACGGCCCCCTTCTCTCTCCCCACGGCCCCCCTCTCTCTCCCACCGGCCCCCGTCTCTCTCGCCCTGGCCCCCCTCTCTCTCCCCCCAGCCCCCCTCTCTTTCCCCCGGCCCCCCTCTCTCTCCCCCCGGCCCCCCTCTCTCTCCCCCCGGCCCCCCTCTCTCTGCCCTCGGCCCCCCTCTCTATCCCCCCGGCCCCCCTCTCTCTCCCCCCGGTCCCCCTCTCTCTGCCCCCGGCCCCCCTCTCTCTCCACACGACCCCTTTTTCTCTCCCCACGGCCCCCCTCTCTCTCGCCACGACCCCCCTCTCTCTCCCCACGGCCCCCCTCTCTCTCCCCACGGCCCCCCTCTCTTTCCCCCCGGCCCCCCTCTCTCTCCCCCCGGCCCCCCTCTTTCTCCCCACGGCCCCACTCTCTCTCCCGCCGGCCCCCACTCTCTCTCCCCCCGGCTCCCCTCTCTCTCCCCACGGCCCCCCTCTCTCTCCCCACGGCCCCCCTCTCTCTCCCTCCGGCCCTCCTCTCTCTCCCCCCGGCCCCCTTCTCTCTCCCCCCGCCCCCCCTCTCTCTCCCCCCGGCCCCCTTCTCTCTGCCCCTGGCCCCCCTCTCTCTGCCCACGGCCCCCCTCTCTCTGCCCTCGGCCACCGTCTCTCTGCCCCCGGCCCCCCTCTCTCTGCCCCCTGCCCCCCTCTCTCTCCCCCCGGCCCCCCTCTCTGTCCCCACGGCCCCCCTCTCCCTCCCCACGGCCCCCCTCTCTCTCCCCACGGCCCCCCTTTCTCTCTCCACGGCCCCTTCTCTCTCCCCACGGCCCCCCTCTCTCTACCACCGGCCCCCCTCTCTGTCGCCCCGGCCCCCCTCTCTCTCCCCCCGGCCCCCTCTCTCTCCTCGCAGCCCCCCTCTCTCTCCCCCCGGCCCCGCTCTCTCGGTCCCCGGCCCCCTCTCTCTGCCCTTGGCCCACCTCTCTCTGCCCCCGGCCCCCCTCTCTCTGCCCCCGGCACCCCTGTCTCTCCCCCGGCCCCCCTCTCTCTGCCCACGGCCCCCCTCTCTCTGCCCCCGGCCCCCCTCTCTCTGCCCTCGGCCCCCCTCTCTCTGCCCCCGGCCCCCCTCTCTCTGCCCACGGCCCCCTCTCTCTCCCCCCGGCCCCCCTTTATCTCCCCACGGCCCCCCTCTCTCTCCCCCCGGCCCCCTCTCTCTCCCCGCAGCCCTCCTCTCTCTCCCCCCGGCCCCCCTCTCTCTGTCCCCGGCCCCCCTCTCTCTGCCCCCGGCCCACCTCTCTCTTCCCCCGGCCCCCCTCTCTCTGCCCCCGGCCCCCCTGTCTCTCCCCCCGGCCCCCCTCTCTCTGCCCACGGCCCCCCTCTCTCTGCCCCCGGCCCCCATCTCTCGGCCCTCGGCCCCCCTTCTCTGCCCCCGGCCCCCCTCTCTCTGCCCCCGGCCTCCCTCTCTCTCCCCCCGGCCCCCCTCTATCTCCCCACGGCCCCCCTCTCTCTCCCCACGGCCCCCCTCTCTCTCTCCACGGCCCCCTTCTCTCTCCCCACGGCCCCCCTCTCTCTCCCACCGGCCCCCCTATCTCTCGCCCTGGCCCCCACTCTCTCTCCCCCCGGCTCCCCTCTCTCTCCCCACGGCCCCCCTCTCTCTCCCCACGGCCCCCCTCTCTCGCCCCCCTGCCCCCCTCTCTCTCCCCCCGGCCCCCTTCTCTCTCCCCCCGGCCCCCCTCTCTCTCCCCCGGCCCCCCTCTCTCTGCCCCTGGCCCCCCTCTCTCTGCCCCCGGCCCCCCTCTCTCTGCCCTTGGCCACCCTCTCTCTGCCCCCGGCCCCCCTCTCTCTGCCCCCGGCCCCCCTCTCTCTCCCCCGGCCCCCCCTCTCTCTCCCCACGGCCCCCTCTCTCTCCCCACGGCCCCCCTCTCTCTCCCCACGGCCCCCTCTCTCTCTCCACGGCCCCCTTCTCTCTCCCCACGGCCCCCCTCTCTCTCCCACCGGCCCCCCTCTCTCTCGCCCCGGCCCCTCTCTCTCTCCCCCCGGCCCCCTCTCTCTCCCTGCAGCCCCCCTCTCTCTCCCCCGGCCCCCCTCTCTCTGTCCCCGGCCCCCCTCTCTCTGCCCCGGGCCCACCTCTCTCTGCCCCGGCCCCACTCTCTCTGCCCCCGGCCCCCCTGTCTCTCCCCCCGGCCCCCCTCTCTCTGCCCACGGCCCCCTCTCTCTGCCCCCGGCCCCCCTCTCTCTGCCCCCGGGCCCCCCTCTCTCTCCCCCCGGCCCCCCTCTCTCTCTCCCCGGCCCCCTCTCTCTCCACCTGGCCCCCCTCTCTCTCCCGCCGGACCCCCTCTCTCTCGAAGCGGCCCCCCTCTCTCTCCCCCCGGCCCCCCTCTCTCTCTCCCCATCCCCCCTTTCTCTCCCCCGGCCCCCCTCTCTCTCCCCCGGCCCCCCTCTCTCTCTTCCCGGCCCCCCTCTCTCTGCCCCCGGCCCCCCTCTCTCTTCCCCCGGCCCCCCTCTCTCTGCCCCCGGCCCCCCTCTTTCTCCCCCGGCCCCGCTCTCTCTGCCCCCGGCCCCCCTCTCTCTCCCCACGGCCACCCCTCTCTCTCCCCCCGGCCCCCTCTCTCTCCCCCGGCCCCGCTCTCTCTGCCCCCGGCCCCCCTCTCTCTCCCCACGGCCACCCCTCTCTCTCCACACGGCCCCCGTCTCTCTCCCCCCTGCCCCCCTCTCTCTCCCCACGGCCCCCCTCTCTCTGCCCCCGGCCCCTCTCTCTCTGCCCCCGGCTCCCCTCTCTCTCCCCACGGCCCCCCTCTCTCTCCCCACGGCCCCCCTCTCTCTCCCCACGGCCACCCTCTCTCTCCCCCCGGCCCCCCTCTCTCTCCCAACGGCCCCCCTCTCTCTGCCCCCGGCCCCCCTCCCTCTGCCCCCGGCCCCCCTCTCTCTGCCCCCGGCCCCCCTCTCTCTCCCCCCGGCCCCCTCTCTCTCCCCCCGGCCCCCCTCTCTCTCCTGCCAGCCCCCCTCTCTCTCCCCCGGCCCCCCTCTCTCTCCCGCCGGCCCCTCTCTCTCTCCCCCCGGCCCCCCTCTCTCTCCCGCCGGCAGCCCTCTCTCTCCTGCCGGCCCCCCTCTCTCTCCCCCCGGCCCCCCTCTCTCTCCCCCCGGCCCCCCTCTCTCTCCCCCGGCCCCCCTCTCTCTCTTCCAGGCCTCCCTCTCTCTCCCCCCGGCCCCCCTGTCTCTCTCCCCGGCCCCCCTCTCTCTCCCCCCGGCCCCCTCTCTCTCCCCCCGGCCCCGCTCTCTCTGCCCCCGGCCCCCCTCTCTCTCCCCACGGCCACCCCTCTCTCTCCACACGGCCCCTTTCTCTCTCCCCACGGCCACCCTCTCTCTCCCAACGGCCCCCCTCTCTCTTCCCACGGCCCCCCTCTCTCTCCCCGCCCCCCTCTCTCTCCCCCCTGCCCCCCTCTCTCTCCCCACGGCCCCCCTCTCTCTGTCCCCGGCCCCCCTCTCTCTGCCCCCGGCTCCCCTCTCTCTCCCCACGGCCCCCCTCTCTCTCCCCACGGCCCCCCTCTCTCTCCCCACGGCCACCCTCTCTCTCCCCCCGGCCCCCCTCTCTCTCCCAACGGCCCCCCTCTCTCTGCCCCCGGCCCCCCTCCCTCTGCCCCCGGCCCCCCTCTCTCTGCCCCCGGCCCCCCTCTCTCTCCCCCCGGCCCCCCTCTCTCTCCCCCCGGCCCCCCTCTCTCTCCTGCCAGCCCCCCTCTCTCTCCCCCCGGCCCCCCTCTCTCTCCCGCCGGCCCCTCTCTCTCTCCCCCCGGCCCCCCTCTCTCTCCCGCCGGCAGCCCTCTCTCTCCTGCCGGCCCCCCTCTCTCTCTCCCCGGCCCCCCTCTCTCTCCCCCCGGCCCCCCTCTCTCTCCCCCCGGCCCCCCTCTCTCTCTTCCAGGCCTCCCTCTCTCTCCCCCCGGCCCCCCTCTCTCTCCCCCCGGCCCCCCTCTCTCTGCCCCCGGCCCCCCTCTCTATCCCCCCGGCCCCCCTCTCTCTGCCCCCGGCCCCCCTCTCTCTCCCCCCGGCCCCCCTCTCTCTTCACACGGCCCCCCTCTCTCTCCACACGGCCCGTTTCTCTCTCCTCACGGCCCCCCTCTCTCTCCCCCCGGCCCCCCTCTTTCTCCCCACGGCCCCTTCTCTCTCCTGCCGGCCCCCCTCTCTCTCCCCCCGGCCCCCCTCTCTCTCCCCCCGGCCCCCCTCTCTCTCCCCGCAGCCCCCCTCTTTCTCCCCCCTGCCCCGCTCTCTCTGTCCCCGGCCCCCCTCTCTCTGCCCCTGGCCCACCTCTCTCTGCCCCCGGCCCCCCTCTCTCTGCCCCCGGCACCCCTGTCTCTCCCCCCGTCCCCCCTCTCTCTGCCCACGGCCCCCCTCTCTCTGCCCCCGGCCCCCCTCTCTCTGCCCCCGGCCCCCCTCTCTCTCCCCCCGGCCCCCCTCTCTGTCCCCACGGCCCCCCTCTCTCTCCCCACGGCCCCCCTCTCTCTCCCCACGGCCCCCCTTTCTCTCTCCACGGCCCCTTCTCTCTCCCCACGGCCCCCCTCTCTCTACCACCGGCCCCCCTCTCTGTCGCCCCGGCCCCCCTCTCTCTCCCCCGGGCCCCCTCTCTCTCCTCGCAGCCCCCCTCTCTCTCCCCCCGGCCCCGCTCTCTCGGTCCCCGGCCCCCCTCTCTCTGCCCTTGGCCCACCTCTCTCTGCCCCCGGCCCCCCTCTCTCTGCCCCCGGCACCCCTGTCTCTCCCCCCGGCCCCCCTCTCTCTGCCCACGGCCCCCCTCTCTCTGCCCCCGGCCCCCCTCTCTCTGCCCTCGGCCCCCCTCTCTCTGCCCCCGGCCCCCCTCTCTCTGCCCACGGCCCCCCTCTCTCTCCCCCCGGCCCCCCTTTATCTCCCCACGGCCCCCCTCTCTCTCCCCCCGGCCCCCTCTCTCTCCCCGCAGCCCTCCTCTCTCTCCCCCCGGCCCCCCTCTCTCTGTCCCCGGCCCCCCTCTCTCTGCCCCCGGCCCACCTCTCTCTGCCCCCGGCCCCCCTCTCTCTGCCCACGGCCCCCCTGTCTCTCCCCCCGGCCCCCCTCTCTCTGCCCACGGCCCCCCTTCTCTGCCCCCGGCCCCCCTCTCTCTGCCCCCGGCCCCCCTCTCTCTCCCCCCGGCCCCCCTCTATCTCCCCACGGCCCCCTCTCTCTCCCCACGGCCCCCCTCTCTCTCTCCACGGCCCCCTTCTCTCTCCCCACGGCCCCCCTCTCTCTCCCACCGGCCCCCCTATCTCTCGCCCTGGCCCCCACTCTCTCTCCCCCCGGCTCCCCTCTCTCTCCCCACGGCCCCCCTCTCTTTCCCCACGGCCCCCCTCTCTCGCCCCCCTGCCCCCCTCTCTCTCCCCCCGGCCCCCTTCTCTCTCCCCCCGGCCCCCCTCTCTCTCCCCCCGGCCCCCCTCTCTCTGCCCCTGGCCCCCCTCTCTCTGCCCCCGGCCCCCCTCTCTCTGCCCTTGGCCACCCTCTCTCTGCCCCCGGCCCCCCTCTCTCTGCCCCCGGCCCCCCTCTCTCTCCCCCCGGCCCCCCTCTCTCTCCCCACGGCCCCCCTCTCTCTCCCCACGGCCCCCCTCTCTCTCCCCACGGCCCCCTCTCTCTCTCCACGGCCCCCTTCTCTCTCCCCACGGCCCCCCTCTCTCTCCCACCGGCCCCCCTCTCTCTCGCCCCGGCCCCTCTCTCTCTCCCCCCGGCCCCCTCTCTCTCCCTGCAGCCCCCCTCTCTCTCCCCCCGGCCCCCCTCTCTCTGTCCCCGGCCCCCCTCTCTCTGCCCCGGGCCCACCTCTCTCTGCCCCCGGCCCCACTCTCTCTGCCCCCGGCCCCCCTGTCTCTCCCCCCGGCCGCCCTCTCTCTGCCCACGGCCCCCCTCTCTCTGCCCCCGGCCCCCCTCTCTCTGCCCCCGGGCCCCCCTCTCTCTCCCCCCGGCCCCCCTCTCTCTCTCCCCGGCCCCCTCTCTCTCCACCTGGCCCCCCTCTCTCTCCCGCCGGACCCCCTCTCTCTCGAACCGGCCCCCCTCTCTCTCCCCCCGGCCCCCCTCTCTCTCTCCCCATCCCCCCTTTCTCTCCCCCCGGCCCCCCTCTCTCTCCCCCCGGCCCCCCTCTCTCTCTTCCCGGCCCCCCTCTCTCTGCCCCCGGCCCCCCTCTCTCTGCCCCCGGCCTCCCTCTCTCTGCACCCGGCCCCCCTCTTTCTCCCCCCGGCCCCCCTGTCTCTCTCCCCGGCCCCCTCTCTCTCCCCCCGGCCCCCTCTCTCTCCCCCCGGCCCCGCTCTCTCTGCCCCCGGCCCCCCTCTCTCTCCCCACGGCCACCCCTCTCTCTCCACACGGCCCCCGTCTCTCTCCACACGGCCCCTTTCTCTCTCCCCACGGCCACCCTCTCTCTCCCAACGGCCCCCCTCTCTCTTCCCACGGCCCCCCTCTCTCTCCCCGCCCCCCTCTCTCTCCCCCCTGCCCCCCTCTCTCTCCCCACGGCCCCCCTCTCTCTGCCCCCGGCCCCCCTCTCTCTGCCCCCGGCTCCCCTCTCTCTCCCCACGGCCCCCCTGTCTCTCCCCACGGCCCCCCTCTCTCTCCCCACGGCCACCCTTTCTCTCCCCCCGGCCCCCCTCTCTCTCCCAACGGCCCCCCTCTCTCTGCCCCCGGCCCCCCTCCCTCTGCCCCCGGCCCCCCTCTCTCTGCCCCCGGCCCCCCTCTCTCTCCCCCCGGCCCCCCTCTCTCTCCCCCCGGCCCCCCTCTCTCTCCCCCCAGCCCCCCTCTCTCTCCCCCCGGCCCCCCTCTCTCTCCCGCCGGCCCCTCTCTCTCTCCCCCCGGCCCCCCTCTCTCTCCCGCCGGCAGCCCTCTCTCTCCTGCCGGCCCCCCTCTCTCTCCCCCCGGCCCCCCTCTCTCTCCCCCCGGCCCCCCTCTCTCTCCCCCCGGCCCCCCTCTCTCTCTTCCAGGCCTCCCTCTCTCTCCCCCCGGCCCCCCTCTCTCTCCCCCCGGCCCCCCTCTCTCTGCCCCCGGCCCCCCTCTCTATCCCCCCGGCCCCCCTCTCTCTGCCCCCGGCCCCCCTCTCTCTCCCCCCGGCCCCCCTCTTTCTTCACACGGCCCCCCTCTCTCTCCACACGGCCCCTTTCTCTCTCCTCACGGCCCCCCTCTCTCTCCCCCCGGCCCCCCTCTTTCTCCCCACGGCCCCTTCTCTCTCCCGCCGGCCCCCCTCTCTCTCCCCCCGGCCCCCCTCTCTCTCCCCCCGGCCCCCCTCTCTCTCCCCGAAGCCCCCCTCTTTCTCCCCCCGGCCCCGCTCTCTCTGTCCCCGGCCCCCCTCTCTCTGCCCCTGGCCCACCTCTCTCTGCCCCCGGCCCCCCTCTCTCTGCCCCCGGCACCCCTGTCTCTCCCCTCGTCCCCCCTCTCTCTGCCCACGGCCCCCCTCTCTCTGCCCCCGGCCCCCCTCTCTCTGCGCTCGGCCCCCTCTCTCTGCCCCCGGCCCCCCTCTCTCTGCCCCCGGCCCCCCTCTTTCTCCCCGCGGCCCCCCTTTATCTCCCCACGGCCCCCCTCTCTCTCCCCCCGGCCCCCTCTCTCTCCCCACAGCCCCCCTCTCTCTCCCCCCGGCCCCCCTCTCTCTGTCCCCGGCCCCCCTCTCTCTGCCCCCGGCCCCCCTCTCTCTGCCCCCGGCCCCCCTCTCTCTCCCCCCGGCCCCCCTTTATCTCCCCACGGCCCCCCTCTCTCTCCGCCCGGCCCCCTCTCTCTCCCCGCAGCCCCCCTCTCTCTCCCCCTGGCCCCCCTCTCTCTGTCCCTGGCCCCCCTCTCTCTGCCCCCGGCCCACCTCTCTCCGCCCCCGGCCCCCCTCTCTCTCCCCCCGGCCCCCCTCTCTCTCTCCCCGGCCCCCCTTTCTCTCCCCCTGGCCCCCCTCTCTCTCCCGCCGGACCCCCTCTCTCTCCCACCGGCCCCCCTCTCTCTCCCCCCGGCCCCCCTCTCTCTCTCCCCGGCCCCCCTTTCTCTCCCCCCGGCCCCCCTCTCTCTCCCCCCGGCCCCCATCTCTCTCTTCCCGGCCCCCCTCTCTCTGCCCCCGGCCCCCCTCTCTCTGCCCCCGGCCCCCCTCTCTCTGACCCCGGCCCCACTCTTTCTCCCCCCAGCCCCCCTGTCTCTCTCCCCGACCCCCCTCTCTCTCCCCCCGGCCCCCCTCTTTCTCCCCCCGGCCCCGCTCTCTCTGCCCCCGTCCCCCCTCTCTCTCCCCACGGCCCCCCTCTCTCTCCACACGGCCCCCCTCTCTCTCCACACGGCCCCTTTATCTCTCCCCACGGCCCCCCTCTCTCTCCCCACGGCCCCCCTCTCTCTTCCCATGGCCCCCCTCTCTCTCCCCGCCCCCCTCTCTCTCCCCCCTGCCCCCCTCTCTCTCCCCACGGCCCCCCTCTCTCTGCCCCGGCCCCCCTCTCTCTGCCCCCGGCTCCCCTCTCTCTCCCCACAGCCCCCCTCTCTCTCCCCACGGCCCCCCTCTCTCTCCCCACGGCCACCCTCTCTCTCCCCCCGGCCCCCCTCTCTCTCCCAACGGCCCCCCTCTCTCTGCCCCCGGCCCCCCTCCCTCTGCCCCCGGCCCCCCTCTCTCTGCCCCCGGCCTCCCTCTCTCTCCCCCCGGCCCCCCTCTCTCTCCCAACGGCCCCCCTCTCTCTGCCCCCGGCCCCCCTCCCTCTGCCCCCGGCCCCCCTCTCTCTGCCCCCGGCCTCCCTCTCTCTCCCCCCGGCCCCCCTCTCTCTCCCCCCGGCCCCCTTCTCTCTCCCGCCAGCCCCCCTCTCTCTCCCCCTGGCCCCCCTCTCTCTCCCGCCGGCCCCTCTCTCTCTCCCCCCGGCCCCGCTCTCTCGGTCCCCGGACCCCTCTCTCTGCCCCTGGCCCACCTCTCTCTGCCCCCGGCCCCCCTCTCTCTGCCCCCGGCACCCCTGTCTCTCCCCCCGGCCCCCCTCTCTCTGCCCTCGGCCCCCCTCTCTCTGCCCCCGCCCCCCCTCTCTCTGCCCCCGGCCCCCCTCTCTCTCCCCCCGGCCCCACCTTTATCTCCCCACGGCCCCCCTCTCTCTCCCCCGGCCCCCTCTCTCTCCCCGCAGCCCCCCTCTCTCTCCCCCCGGCCCCCCTCTCTCTGTCCCCTGCCCCCCTCTCTCTGCCCCCGGCCCACCTCTCTCTGCCCCCGGCCCCCCTCTCTCTGCCCCCGGCCCCCCTGTCTCTTCCCTCGGCCCTCCTCTCTCTGCCCACGGCCCCCCTCTCTCTGCCCCAGGCACCCATCTCTCGGCCCTCGGCCCCCCTCTCTCTGCCCCCGGCCCCCCTCTCTCTGCCCCCGGCCCCCCTCTCTCTCCCCCCGGCCCCCCCCTATCTCCCCACGGCCCCCCTCTCTCTCCCCACGGCCCCCCTCTCTCTCTCCACGGCCCCCTTCTCTCTCCCCACGGCCCCCCTCTCTCTCCCACCGGCCCCCCTCTCTCTCGCCCTGGCCCCCACTCTCTCTCCCCCCGGCTCCCATCTCTCTCCCCACGGCCCCCCTCTCTCTCCCCCCGGCCCCCCTCTCTCTCCCCCCGGCCCCCTTCTCTCTCCCCCCGGCCCCCCTCTCTCTGCCCCCGGCCCCCCTCTCTCTCCCCCCGGCCCCCCTTTATCTCCCCACGGCCCCCCTCTCTCTCCGCCCGGCCCCCTCTCTCTCCCCGCAGCCCCCCTCTCTCTCCCCCTGGCCCCCCTCTCTCTGTCCCTGGCCCCCCTCTCTCTGCCCCCGGCCCACCTCTCTCCGCCCCCGGCCCCCCTCTCTCTCCCCCCGGCCCCCCTCTCTCTCTCCCCGGCCCCCCTCTCTCTCCCCCTGGCCCCCCTCTCTCTCCCGCCGGACCCCCTCTCTCTCCCACCGGCCCCCCTCTCTCTCCCCCCGGCCCCCCTCTCTCTCTCCCCGGCCCCCCTTTCTCTCCCCCAGCCCCCCTCTCTCTCCCCCCGGCCCCCATCTCTCTCTTCCCGGCCCCCCTCTCTCTGCCCCCGGCCCCCCTCTCTCTGCCCCCGGGCCCCCTCTCTCTGCCCCCGGCCCCACTCTTTCTCCCCCCGGCCCCCCTGTCTCTCTTCCCGACCCCCCTCTCTCTCCCCCCGGCCCCCCTCTTTCTCCCCCCGGCCCCGCTCTCTCTGCCCCCGTCCCCCCTCTCTCTCCCCACGGCCCCCCTCTCTCTCCACACGGCCCTCCTCTCTCTCCACACGGCCCCTTTATCTCTCCCCACGGCCCCCCTCTCTCTCCCCACGGCCCCTCTCTCTCTTCCCATGGCCACCCTCTCTCTACCGCCCCCCTCTCTCTCCCCCCTGCCCCCCTCTCTCTCCCCACGGCCCCCCTCTCTCTGCCCCGGCCCCCCTCTCTCTGCCCCCGGCTCCCCTCTCTATCCCCACAGCCCCCCTCTCTCTCCCCACGGCCCCCCTCTCTCTCCCCACGGCCACCCTCTCTCTCCCCCCGGCCCCCCTCTCTCTCCCAACGGCCCCCCTCTCTCTGCCCCCGGCCCCCCTCCCTCTGCCCCCGGCCCCCCTCTCTCTGCCCCCGGCCCCCCTCTCTCTCCCCCCGGCCCCCCTCTCTCTCCCCCGGCCCCCTTCTCTCTCCCGCCAGCCCCCCTCTCTCTCCCCCTGGCCCCCCTCTCTCTCCCGCCGTCCCCTCTCTCTCTCCCCCCGGCCCCGCTCTCTCGGTCCCCGGCCCCCCTCTCTCTGCCCCTGGCCCACCTCTCTCTGCCCCCGGCCCCCCTCTCTCTGCCCCCGGCACCCCTGTCTCTCCCCCCGGCCCCCCTCTCTCTGCCCACGGCCCCCCTCTCTCTGCCCCCGGCCCCCCTCTCTCTGCCCTCGGCCCCCCTCTCTCTGCCCCCGGCCCCCCTCTCTCTGCCCCCGGCCCCCCTCTCTCTCCCCCCGGCCCCACCTTTATCTACCCACGGCCCCCCTCTCTCTCCCCCCGGCCCCCTCTCTCTCCCCGCAGCCCCCCTCTCTCTCCCCCCGGCCCCCCTCTCTCTGTCCCCTGCCCCCCTCTCTCTGCCCCCGGCCCACCTCTCTCTGCCCCCGGCCCCCCTCTCTCTGCCCCCGGCCCCCCTGTCTCTTCCCCCGGCCCTCCTCTCTCTGCCCACGGCCCCCCTCTCTCTGCCCCAGGCACCCATCTCTCGGCCCTCGGCCCCCCTCTCTCTGCCCCCGGCCCCCCTCTCTCTGCCCCCGGCCCCCCTCTCTCTCCCCCCGGCCCCCCTCTATCTCCCCACGGCCCCCCTTTCTCTCCCCACGGCCCCCCTCTCTCTCTCCACGGCCCCCTTCTCTCTCCCCACGGCCCCCCTCTCTCTCCCACCGGCCCCCCTCTCTCTCGCCCTGGCCCCCACTCTCTCTCCCCCCGGCTCCCCTCTCTCTCCCCACGGCCCCCCTCTCTCTCCCCCCGGCCCCCCTCTCTCTCCCCCCGGCCCCCTTCTTTCTCCCCCTGGCCCCCCTCTCTCTCCCCCCGGCCCCCCTCTCTCTCCCCCCGGCCCCCTTCTCTCTCCCCCTGGCCCCCCTCTCTCTGCCCCCGGCCCCCCTCTCTCTGCCCTCGGCCACCCTCTCTCTGCCCCCGGCCCCCCTCTCTCTCCCCCCGGCCCCCCTCTCTCTCCCCCCGGCCCCCCTCTCTCCCCACGGCCCCCCTCTCTCTCCCCACGGCCCCCCTCTCTCTCCCCACGGCCCCCCTCTCTCTCTCCACGGCCCCCTTCTCTCTCCCCACGGCCCCCCTCTCTCTCCCACCGGCCCTCCTCTCTCTCGCCCCGGCCCCCCTCTCTCTCCCCCCGGCCCCCTCTCTCTCCCTGCAGCCCCCCTCTCTCTCCCCCCGGCCCCCCTCTCTCTGTCCCCGGCCGCCCTCTCTCTGCCCCCGGCCCACCTCTCTCTGCCCCCGGCCCCCCTCTCTCTGCCCCCGGCCCCCCTGTCTCTCCCCCCGGCCCCCCTCTCTCTGCCCCCGGCCCCCATCTCTCTGACCCCGGGCCCCCCTCTCTCTCCCCCCGGCCCCCCTCTCTCTCTCCCCAGCGCCCCTCTCTCTCCCCCTGGCCCCACTCTCTCTCCTGCCTGACCCCCTCTCTCTCCCACCGGCCCCCCTCTCTCTCCCACCGGCCCCCCTCTCTCTCCCCCCGGCCCCCCTCTCTTTCTCCCCGGCCCCCATTTATCTCCCCCCGGCCCCCCTCTCTCTCCCCCCGGCCCCCTCTCTCTCTTCCCGGCCCCCCTCTCTCTGCCCCCGGCCCCCCTCTCTCTGCCCCCGGCCCCCCTCTCTCTGCCCCTGGCCCCCCTGTTTCTCCCCCCGGCCCCCCTGTCTCTCTCCCCGGCCCCCCTCTCTCTCCCCCCGGCCTCGCTCTCTCTCCCCCCGGCCCCGCTCTCTCTGCCCCCTGCCCCCCTCTCTCTCCCCACGGCCACCCCTCTCTCTCCACACGGCCCCCCTCTCTCTTTACACGGCCCCTTTCTCTCTCCCCACTGCCCCCCTCTCTCTCCCCACGGCCCCCCTCTCTCTTCCCACGGCCCCCCTCTCTCTCCCCGCCCCCCTCTCTCTCCCCCATGCCCCCCTCTCTCTCTCCACGGCCCCCCTCTCTCTGCCCCCGGCCCCCCTCTCTCTGCCCCCGGCTCCCCTCTCTCTCCCCACTGCCCCCCTCTCTCTCCCCACGGCCTCCCTCTCTCTCCCCACGGCCACCCTCTCTCTCACCCCGGCCCCCCTCTCTCTCCCAACGGCCCCCCTCTCTCTGGCCCCGGCCCCCCTCCCTCTGCCCCCGGCCCCCCTCTCTCTGCCCCCGGCCCCCCGCTCTCTCCCCCCGGCCCCCCTCTCTCTTCCCCCGGCCCCCCTCTCTCTCCCGCCAGCCCCCCTCTCTCTTCCCCCGGCCCCCCTCTCTCTCCCACCGGCCCCCCTCTCTCTCCCGCCGGCAACCCTCTCTCTCCTGCCGGCCCCCCTCTCTCTCCCCCCTGCCCCCCTCTCTCTCCCCACGGCCACCCCTCTCTCTCCACACGGCCCCCCTCTCTCTTTACACGGCCCCTTTCTCTCTCCCCACTGCCCCCCTCTCTCTCCCCACGGCCCCCCTCTCTCTTCCCACGGCCCCCCTCTCTCTCCCCGCCCCCCTCTCTCTCCCCATGCCCCCCTCTCTCTCTCCACGGCCCCCCTCTCTCTGCCCCCGGCCCCCCTCTCTCTGCCCCCGCTCCCCCTCTCTCTCCCCACTGCCCCCCTCTCTCTCCCCACGGCCTCCCTCTCTCTCCCCACGGCCACCCTCTCTCTCACCCCGGCCCCCCTCTCTCTCCCAACGGCCCCCCTCTCTCTGGCCCCGGCCCCCCTCCCTCTGCCCCCGGCCCCCCTCTCTCTGCCCCCGGCCCCCCGCTCTCTCCCCCCGGCCCCCCTCTCTCTCCCGCCGGCCCCTCTCTCTCTCCCACCGGCCCCCCTCTCTCTCCCGCCGGCAACCCTCTCTCTCCTGCCGGCCCCCCTCTCTCTCCCCCCGGCCCCCCTCTCTCTCCCCCCGGCCCCCCTCTCTCTCCCCCCGGCCCCCCTCTCTCTCTTCCAGGCCCCCCTCTCTCTCCCCCCGGCCCCCCTCTCGCTCCCCCCGGCCCCCTCTCTCTGCCCCCGGCCCCCCTCTCTCTGCCCCCGGCCCCCCTCTCTATCCCCATGGCCCCCCTCTCTCTGCCCCCGGCCCCCCTCTCTCTCCCCCCGGCCCCCCTCTCTTCACACAGCCCCCCTCTCTCTCCACACGGCCCCTTTCTCTCTCCCCACGGCCCCCCTCTCTCTCCCCACGGCCCCCCTCTCTCTCCCCACGGCCCCCCTCTCTCTCCCGCCGGCCCCCCTCTCTCTCCCCCCGGCCCCCCTCTCTCTCCCCCCGGCCCCCCTCTCTCTCCCCACGGCCCCCCTCTCTCTCCCCACGGCCCCCCTCTCTCTCCCCACGGCCCCCCTCTCTCTTCCCCCGGCCCCCCTCTCTCTCCCCGCCCCCCTCCCTCTCCCCCTGCCCCCCTCTCTCTCCCCACGGCCCCCCTCTCTCTGCCCCCGCCCCCCTCTCTCTCCCCCCTGCCCCCCTCTCTCTCCCCACGGCCCCCCTCTCTCTGCCAACGGCTCCCCTCTCTCTCCCCACGGCCCCCCTCTCTCTCCCCACGGCCTCCCTCTCTCTCCCCACGGCCACCCTCTCTCTCACCCCGGCCCCCCTTTCTCTCCCAACGGCCCCCCTCTCTCTGCCCCCGGCCCGCCTCCCTCTTCCCCCGGCCCCCCTCTCTCTGCCCCCGGCCCCCCTCTCTCACCCCCGGCCCCCCTCTCTCTCCACACGGCCCCCCTCTCTCTTTACACGGCCCCTTTCTCTCTCCCCACTGCCCCCCTCTCTCTCCCCACGGCCCCCCTCTCTCTTCCCACGGCCCCCCTCTCTCTCCCCGCCCCCCTCTCTCTCCCCCCTGCCCCCCTCTCTCTCTCCACGGCCCCCCTTTCTCTGCCCCCGGCCCCCCTCTCTCTGCCCCCGGCTCCCCTCTCTCTCCCCACTGCCCCCCTCTCTCTCCCCACGGCCTCCCTCTCTCTCCCCACGGCCACCCTCTCTCTCACCCCGGCCCCCCTCTCTCTCCCAACGGCCCCCCTCTCTCTGCCCCCGGCCCCCCTCCCTCTGCCCCCGGCCCCCCTCTCTCTGCCCCCGGCCCCCCGCTCTCTCCCCCCGGCCCCCCTCTCTCTTCCCCCGGCACCCCTCTCTCTCCCGCCAGCCCCCCTCTCTCTTCCCCCGGCCCCCCTCTCTCTCCCGCCGGCCCCTCTCTCTCTCCCACCGGCCCCCCTCTCTCTCCCGCCGGCAACCCTCTCTCTCCTGCCGACCCCCCTCTCTCTCCCCCCGGCCCCCCTCTCTCTCCCCCCGGCCCCCCTCTCTCTCCCCCCGGCCCCCCTCTCTCTCTTCCAGGCCCCCCTCTCTCTCCCCCCGGCCCCCCTCTCTCTCCCCCCGGCCCCCCTCTCTCTGCCCCCGGCCCCCCTCTCTATCCCCATGGCCCCCCTCTCTCTGCCCCCGGCCCCCCTCTCTCTCCCCCCGGCCCCCCTCTCTTCACACAGCCCCCCTCTCTCTCCACACGGCCCCTTTCTCTCTCCCCACGGCCCCCCTCTCTCTCCCCACGGCCCCCCTCTCTCTCCCCACGGCCCCCCTCTCTCTCCCGCCGGCCCCCCTCTCTCTCCCCCCGGCCCCCCTCTCTCTCCCCCCGGCCCCCCTCTCTCTCCCCACGGCCCCCCTCTCTCTCCCCACGGCCCCCCTCTCTCTCCCCACGGCCCCCCTCTCTCTCCCCCCGGCCCCCCTCTCTCTCCCCGCCCCCCTCCCTCTCCCCCTGCCCCCCTCTCTCTCCCCACGGCCCCCCTCTCTCTGCCCCCGCCCCCCTCTCTCTCACCCCTGCCCCCCTCTCTCTCCCCACGGCCCCCCTCTCTCTGCCAACGGCTCCCCTCTCTCTCCCCACGGCCCCCCTCTCTCTCCCCACGGCCTCCCTCTCTCTCCCCACGGCCACCCTCTCTCTCACCCCGGCCCCCCTTTCTCTCCCAACGGCCCCCCTCTCTCTGCCCCCGGCCCGCCTCCCTCTTCCCCCGGCCCCCCTCTCTCTGCCCCCGGCCCCCCTCTCTCACCCCCGGCCCCCCTCTCTCTCCCCCCGGCCACCCTCTCTCTCCCGCCAGCCTTCCTCTCTCTTCCCCCGGCCCCCCTCTCTCTCCCGCCGGCCCCTCTCTCTCTCCCCCCGGCCCCCCTCTCTCTCCCGCCGGCAACCCTCTCTCTCCTGCCGGCCCCCCTCTCTCTCCCCCCGGCCCCCCTCTCTCTCCCCCCGGCCCCCCTCTCTCTCCCCACGGCCCCCCTCTCTCTCTTCCAGGCCCCCCTCTCTCTGCCCCCGGCCCCGCTCTCTATCCCCCCGGCCCCCCTCTCTCTGCCCCCGGCCCCACTCTCTCTCCCCCCGGCCCCCCTCTCTTCACACGGCCCCCCTCTCTCTCCACACGGCCCCTTTCTCTCTCCCCACGGCCCCCCTCTCTCTCCCCACGGCCCCCCTCTCTCTCCCCACGGCCCCCCTCACTTTCCCCCTGGCCCCCCTCTCTCTCCCCCCGGCCCCCCTCTTTCTCCCCACGGCCCCCCTCTCTCTCCCGCCGGCCCCCCTCTCTCTCCCCCCGGCCCCCCTCTCTCTCCCCCCGGCTCCCCTCTCTCTCCTCACGGCCCCCCTCTCTCTCCCCACGGCCCCCCTCTCTCTCCCCACTCCCCCCCTCTCTCTCTCCACGGCCCCCTTCTCTCTCCCCACGGCCCCCCTCTCTCTACCACCGGCCCCCCTCTCTCTCGCCCCGGCCCCCCTCTCTCTCCCCCCGGCCCACTCTCTCTCCCCGCAGCCCCCCTCTCTCTCCCCCCAGCCCCGCTCTCTCTGTCCCCGGCCCCTCTGCTCACGGCCCCCCTCTCTCTGCCCCCGGCCCCCCTCTCTCTGCCCTCGGCCCCCTCTCTCTGCCCCTGGCCCACCTCTCTCTGCCCCCGGCCCCCCTCTCTCTGCCCCCGGCACCCCTGTCTCTCCCCCGGCCCCCTCTCTCTGCCCACGGCCCCCTCTCTCTGCCCCCGGCCCCCCTCTCTCTGCCCTCGGCCCCCTCTCTCTGCCCCCGGCCCCCCTCTCTCTGCCCCCGGCCCCCCTCTCTCTCCCCCCGGCCCCCCGTTATCTCCCCACGGCCCCCTCTCTCTATCCCCCCGGCCCCCTCTCTCTCCCCGCAGCCCCCCTCTCTCTCCCCCCGGCCCCCCTCTCTCTGTCCCCGGCCCCCCTCTCTCTGCCCCCGGCCCACCTCTCTCTGCCCCCGGCCCCCCTCTCTCTGCCCCGGCCCCCCTGTCTCTCCCCCCGGCCCCCCTCTCTCTGCCCACGGCCCCCCTCTCTCTGCCCCCGGCCCCCTCTCTCTGCCCCCGGCCCCCCTCTCTCTCCCCCTGGCCCCCTCTATCTCCCCACGGCCCCCCTCTCTCTCCCCACGGCCCCCCTCTCTCTCTCCACGGCCCCCTTCTCTGTCCCCACGGCCCCCCTCTCTCTCCCACCGGCCCCCCTCTCTCTCGCCCTGGCCCCCACTCTCTCTCCCCCGGCTCCCCTCTCTCTCCCCAAGGCCCCCCTCTCTCTCCCCACGGCCCCCCTCTCTCTCCCCCCAGCCCCCTCTCTCTCCCCCCGGCCCCCTTCTCTCTCCCCCCGGCACCCCTCTCTCTCCCCCCGGCCCCCTCTCTCTGCCCCTGGCCCCCCTCTCTCTGCCCCCGGCCCCCCTCTCTCTGCACTCGGCCACCCTCTCTCTGCCCCCGGCCCCCCTCTCTCTGCCCCCGGCCCCCCTCTCTCTTCCCCCGGCCCCCCTCTCTCTCCTCATGGCCCCCCTCTCTCTCCCCACGGCCCCCCTCTCTCTCCCCACGGCCCCCTCTCTCTCTCCACGGCCCCCTTCTCTCTCCCCACGGCCCCCTCTCCTCTCCGACCGGCCCCCCTCTCTCTCGCCCCGGCCCCCCTCTCTCTCCCCCCAGCCCCCTCTCTCTCCCCGCAGCCCCCCTCTCTCTCCCCCCGGCCCCCCTCTCTCTGTCCCCGGCCCCCCTCTCTCTGCCCCCAGCCCACCTCTCTCTGCCCCCGGCCCCCCTCTCTCTGCCCCCAGCCCCCCTGTCTCTCCCCCCGGCCCCCTCTCTCTGCCCCCTGCCCCCCTCTCTCTCCCCCCGGCCCCCCTCGCTCTCTCCCCCGCCCCCTCTTTCTCCCCACGGCCCCCCTCTCTCTCCCGCCGGCCCCCTCTCTCTCCCCCGCTCCCCTCTCTCTCCCCACGGCCCCCTCTCTCTCCCCACGGCCCCCCTCTCTCTCCCACCGGCCCCCTCTCTCTCCTGCCGGACCCCCCTCTCTCTCCCACCGGCCCCCCTCTCTCTCCCCCGCCCCCCTCTCTCTCTCCCCGGCCCCCCTTTCTCTCCCCCCGGCCCCCTCTCTCTCCCCCGGCCCCCCTCTTTCTCGCCCGGGCCCCCCTCTCTCTCCCCCGGCCCCCCTCTCTCTCTCCCCGGCCCCCTCTCTCTCCCCCTGGCCCCCTCTCTCCTCCTGCCGGACCCCCTCTCTCTCCCACCGGCCCCACTCTCTCTCCCCCCGCCACCCTCTCTCTCTCCCCGGCCCCCTCTCTCTCCCCCTGGCCCCCCTCTCTCTCCTGCCGGACCCCCTCTCTCTCCCACCGGCCCCACTCTCTCTCCCCCCGCCACCCTCTCTCTCTCCCCGGCCCCCCTTTCTCTCCCCCCGGCCCCCCTCTCTCTCCCCCCGGCCCCCCTCTCTCTCTTCCCGGCCCCCCTCTCTCTGCCCCCGGCCCCCTCTCTCTGCCCCCGCCCCCCTCTCTCTGCCCCCGGCCCCCCTGTCTCTCTCCCCGGCCCCCCTCTCTCTCCCCCCAGCCGCCCTCTCTCTCCCCCGGCCCCGCTCTCTCTGCCCCCGGCCCCCCTCTCTCTCTCCACGGCCCCCCTCTCTCTCCATACGGCCCCCCTCTCTCTCCACACGGCCCCTTTCTCTCTCCCCACGGCCCCCCTCTCTCTCCCCACGGCCCCCCTCTCTCTTCCCCATGGCCCCCCTCTCTCTCCCCGCCCCCCTCTCTCTCCCCCCTGCCCCCCCTCTCTCCCCCACGGCCCCCCTATCTCTGCCCCCGGCCCCCCTCTCTCTGCCCCGGCTCCCCTCTCTCTCCCCACAGCCCCCCACTCTCTCCCCACGGCCCCCCTCTCTCTCCCCACGGCCACCCTCTCTCTCCCCACGGCCCCCCTCTCTCTCCCAACGGCCCCCCTCTCTCTGCCCCCGGCCCCCCTCCCTCTGCCCCCGGCCCCCCTCTCTCTGCCCCTGGCCCCCCTCTCTCTCCCCCCGGCCCCCCTCTCTCTCCCCTTGCCCCCCTCTCCTCTCCCGCCAGCCCCCTCTCTCTCCCCCCGGCCCCCCTCTCTCTCCCGCCGGCCCCTCTCTCTCTCCCCCCGGCCCCCTCTCTCTGCCCCCGGCCCCCCTCTCTCTCCCCCGGCCCCCTCTCTCTCCCCCTGGCCCCCCTCTCTCTCCCGCCAGCCCCCTCTCTCTCCTCCCGGCCCCCCTCTCTCTCCCGCCGGCCCCTCTCTCTCTCCCGCCGGCCCCCTCTCTCTCCCCCGTCCCCCTCTCTCTCCCCCCGGCCCCCTCTTTCTCTTCCAGGCCCCCTCTCTCTCCCCCGGCCCCCCTCTCTCTCCCCCGGCCCCTCTCTCTCTGCCCCGGCCCCCCTCTCTATCCCCCGGCCCCCCTCTCTCTGCCCCCGGCCCCCCTCTCTCTCCCCCCGGCCCCCCTCTCTCTTCACACGGCCCCCCTCTCTCTCCCCACGGCCCCCCTCTCTCTCCCCCCGGCTCCCCTCTCTCTCCCCAAGGCCCCCTCTCTCTCCCCACGGCCCCCCTCTCTCTCCCCCCAGCCCCCTCTCTCTCCCCCGGCCCCCTTCTCTCTCCCCCGGCACCCTCTCTCTCCCCCCGGCCCCCTCTCTCTGCCCCTGGCCCCCTCTCTCTGCCCCCGGCCCCCCTCTCTCTGCACTCGGCCACCCTCTCTCTGCCCCCGGCCCCCCTCTCTCTG
Organism: Petromyzon marinus; assembly: GCF_048934315.1. Classification (NCBI taxonomy): domain Eukaryota; kingdom Metazoa; phylum Chordata; class Hyperoartia; order Petromyzontiformes; family Petromyzontidae; genus Petromyzon; species Petromyzon marinus. The sequence goes on from NW_027423552.1 coordinate 55,460, forward strand.
CCCCCGGCCCCCTCTCTCTTCCCCCGGCCCCCCTCTCTCTCCTCATGGCCCCCCTCTCTCTCCCACGGCCCCCCTCTCTCTCCCCACGGCCCCCCTCTCTCTCTCCACGGCCCCCTTCTCTCTCCCCACGGCCCCCCTCTCTCTCCGACCGGCCCCCCTCTCTCTCGCCCCGGCCCCCCTCTCTCTCCCCCAGCCCCCTCTCTCTCCCCGCAGCCCCCTCTCTCTCCCCCCGGCCCCCCTCTCTCTGTCCCCGGCCCCCTCTCTCTGCCCCCAGCCCACCTCTCTCTGCCCCGGCCCCCCTCTCTCTGCCCCCAGCCCCCCTGTCTCTCCCCCCGGCCCCCTCTCTCTGCCCCCTGCCCCCCTCTCTCTCCCCCCGGCCCCCCTCGCTCTCTCCCCCGCCCCCCTCTTTCTCCCCACGGCCCCCTCTCTCTCCCGCCGGCCCCCTCTCTCTCCCCCCGGCTCCCCTCTCTCTCCCCACGGCCCCCCTCTCTCTCCCCACGGCCCCCCTCTCTCTCCCACCGGCCCCCCTCTCTCTCCTGCCGGACCCCCTCTCTCTCCCACCGGCCCGCCCCCTCTCTCTCCCCCCCGCCCCCCTCTCTCTCCCCCGGCCCCCCTTTCTCTCCCCCCGGCCCCCCTCTCTCTCCCCCCGGCCCCCCTCTCTCTCGCCCCGGCCCCCCTCTCTCTCCCCCGGCCCCCCTCTCTCTCTCCCCGG